>NC_138189.1:33986565-34177980 GCF_964194105.1 Spermophilus citellus
GGAAAATGGGTTCTGCCCTAAAAACATTTTCTTGAAAACCACTCTCACGATAAAAAAATTCATTTCCTTATATGTTAAGTCCAACATCAGAGTCTACATAAAAATAGATTCCAAACATATAAAAAATAGATTGCCTAATCAACATGTCTCTGTTAAAGTAGGTAAGGAAGAAGCCAAATTGGATGAACTCTAAGGCTGTGACAGCTAAATTTAAAGCCAGGGTGACACATGAGCAGAATCAGCGGCCTGACAGGTTGAAACTTGCCTCACTAGGGTGGTTTTCACGGCAGTAAATCAAAACTTCTACGGAACTGACCCCAGCTGAGTTTAACAAAGAATGGAAACTCAGACCAACAACAAAGTGATATCACCCTGGCTCTATAGACTTCTAAAAACTCCACAGTTCTCAAAGGACCAGTGTTGGCACAGCCACTTTTTAGAAAAACAGCTCAGTTGCAGAGACCCCTGTGTCATTCTTTTTTCCTTTAAAAAAGACTTCTGCTTTCCTCTACCTGGTTCAACACTCTTTTAAGCTCTTTCAAAAGTTACCACCGCTCTGCATGCTTCCGTCAGATGGAGCATGTGGATCACTTCAGGGGGGTTTCTGAGGTTTCCTCAACTTGAGACTTGTTCAGACCAGGGCACCCAGAGGGCCCAAACCATTTTCCTCATGGGCTTGTGCAGTTGGATATCTAGTACCTTTTAACTGCCTAATGAAAGTTAACTGAATGTATAACTGAATAAAAACCCAGTTTGAGGAATACAGAAGGATGCAAAAAACTAATTATTTTTTTAAGTTTCCAGAAGCCCAGAAGTGTACTCGTGTTCTCTGAATTTAAAAAAAAAAAATTATAAATTTATTTTAATTAGGTATATATGACAACAGAATGCATTTTGATTCATTGTGCACAACTGCAGCACAACTTTTTATTTCTCTGATTGTACATGATGTAGCGTCACACCATATGTGCAGTCATACATGTACCTCGGGTAATGATTGATGTCCACCTCATTCCACCATCTTTCCTGTCCCCAAACCCCCTCCTCAATACTCTGGCTGAGTAAGGGACCCAATCTCTTCACCTTTCTGGGTCTTAAGACTTTTTAACATGTTAGAGCCTGTGGCTTATCAAGAAGTAAAGATAAATTAGCTCTAATTTTCCATTTTCACTTGTTTTAGCTAAAAAGCAATCATAAGGGAGGTTTCCATGTAGGTAAACTAAACAATCAAACAAACAAACCCAAAGAAACAACAACAAAAACTTTCAATGGATTTTTCTCAGGCAACTTAAATTTCAATGCAACTCATGATCACCATCTGCTGGAAAAAGATTGAACATCTACTTCTGTTAAAAACCTCAAAGTACTAAGGTGTTTTAATCAGACATTAACAAGAAAATTGTAAATCCTAGAAAATCTAACCTATAGATACTAAGAAATTAAGAGTAAGAATGTTAGGATTATTGAGCCTTCAGCTCCAGAATTTTCTATATATCCTTCAAGTACAAACAATTTAATAATCCATTTTCAAATGTATTTTTAGTGTCACTATACATTAATTCCATATCATTAGCATGGGAGAGAAGATAGCAGAAATAAGAGAATCATTTACAAATATGGTAATTAAAAAATTCTTAAGAGTAAGGAAAGCAAAAGATAAAAATTCCATACCATTAGTAAGATATAATACATGACTTTCATTGGAGATTACGGTCATGGCCCCATATTATTTTATTTCATCATATAATACCCAAAAGACATAATCATATATAAATGTTAGAAAGTGGCCCAAAAAGAAAAAAACAGCAGGTTCAATAAATAAATTGATAGCAAGCCCCTGCTGTGTGCACACCTCTAAATTTGGTGAGGAGGGCCAAGCTGGAAGGTATTACATATGCTATCACATGTCTTCTTAGAATAAAGTGCAGAAAATATTAAATTCATATTAAATTCATATATAAGGGGTAAATATCTCTATCTGATGAACTGCGGCTGACGAGCTAGTTTGCCTCCATGCTGTACAAATATGAATATGTTGAAGGTACTGAGCAACTGGGGAGTTATTTAATGGGTAGTTAAAGGTTAGAGTGGAGGCACGTGAGTGCTTCAAAGCATGAAAATGGGTAGGAGGGAGATTTGTTGCTCTTAGGAGCTGTGTAATGTTAGCAGGATGACTTAATGTGTGCCTTGATTTCTTCATATGTAAATAGGATAATTAACACTTCAAAGGGATTAAATAGTTAATAAACAAAAGTGCTATGAACAGCACCTGGCACAGAGTACACAAAATTATTTGCCACTGATAATTAACATCTTGCTATTTCTATAGCACCAGCCATAGTGTATGTATACTTTTAGGCTGACTGGCTTTAGTTTCTTCATCTGTAAAAGAGGGATATTTATACTTGTGATCAAAATAATAGAGGGAGAGGGGTGCATAAGTGTAGTACAACAATTGGCCAGGTATACGACCAGGATTATTCACTTAAGTATTACTAATTACTAGCTACAGATTATGTAAGCTATATCATGATTTTATATTACATATTAAATATGCTTAGATTAATTCTAAGCACACATGTATGTGTATATAATGTGTGTGTGGGCGTGCTCCATGTCCTCAGTGATGCAGAAACAATGGAAGAAATTGTTAAGGAGATCGTCAGACCAAACTGTGATCCCAAGCTGTAAGAGTGAAGGTCTATACATCGTAATGTCTAAACCTGAGACTGTTCAGTAAACTTCGCTCTCATAAATGCTATTAATGAAGGTGTATTAATGCTAGACAGTGAGAGGAAATTCAACGGTGAGTGTTGCATCATGATGGTCTGCTTTTTATTCCATTGGTCCCAAGAGTAAAGACTGAGACTCTGTGGAAACTTGACTTTCTGGAGGACCAAAACAGCCCTCCACTCACCTTTTCGATCAGCTCGTAGCTCTCCTCCAGCTTCAACAGCCTGTTCTGCACAGAGGTGGACGCCCGCTGGTAGACAGCTCTCCATTCCTCAAAGTCGCTCTCGGAAATCTCAGCCACAGCAAAACACAAAGTTCTTAACCCTGGAAGAGGCAACACACACCCAGACACACCAAAGAAGATTTTATTCAGAAGTCTGATGTTCCTGTTTTTGTTTAATAAAGTCCCATTTGAAAAGACCGACTGCATTCAAATAATGTGCTAAATCCAACTCGGCTATGACAAAACCTCAGTATAAAACATCTATCAATGTCCTCTCACTCTTAAGATTGGCACTGTGCTTCTCATTCCCAGTCCTTTTCATCCATCCTCCACACCTGGAGTGACTCTTCTAAAATCCTGATCTTACTAAGGGCTTCCTTGGTTTGAAATCTTCTGAACATTCTCCAAGATGAGAGGTAAACCCTGATGTATGGCTCTTACTTGTTTCATCAACTGCCTCAACCTCTTTCCCTGCTGCCACCTTCTCCATACCAGGGTCTCCACTCTACCCTCCCAAATACCTTGCCACTGTCAGTTTTGAATCAACTTTAAGACTCAGTTCTTCAAGCCATCGTTTTGAAACAGCCTCCTCTCACCTGGATGACACAAGCAGAAATCCCCAAATGCTCCTATGTTGTGAATAACAATACTCTATACGTTTGCTCTCATGGTCTCCTCTATCAGATTGAGGCTCCTGGACAGCAGAGACCTGGAGTTCTTCCTATCTGTAACTCCACTGTCAGATACAGTGGCTGACTCAGAATAGTGGCTTCAGATGCTTATGAGGAGGGACAGGGAAACCCCTTAAAGTCAACTGGGAGAGTGACCTTCCTCTTACTGGGCTGTATGACTGTATTTATCACTGCTGTTTACCACTATAAATTTATGGCAAAAAGAATCTTTGTAAATGGAGGGTCAGTGGCAATAAGGAACAGACGTGTTCAGGGAAGGCACTCAAGCCTCATGTGTGCACTGACCTACTCCCAGAGCTCAGTGTCTACGGCTTTCATAGCTCACTTCACCCTCAGCCAGAAGAAAGGAGAGGGACTAGAAGAAAAGAGAGGCCAGAGTACTTCTCAGCCATGTAAGGAAGCAGCTACCTAGGTTCCTAAGAGAATGCCTCACTCAAGGTCATTTAACTCTAAAAACAATCAGAGCCAGACTCTAGGCTTCACCATCTTGTCAAATAAAATATGTTCAAGGCAATATGTCAGAAGCAAGAAGCAAAGAACCTGTGACATAAAATACCAGGAGGGTCTTTCTAAGAAAGGAGTAGGGTTATCTATTGCCGGATCACTGAGAGTGGAGGTTAAATCCACGGGGCCATATTAGGGCATGTTTTTCACTTTTGGAAACTTGGCTGGAAAATTTATTTGAGGGGAGCCATTGAGCAGAAGTGACATTCAGCCCAGAGCCAGAAAGAATGGAGTGAAGGTGGGGGCCGAGCCAACTCAAATATGTCTGAGAGCCAGAGCATGTGTATCATCATATCCAGAGGAAGATGCCTCCAGACCTCTCAACAAGCAAAACCAAACCAAACAATACCTGTGCTGTGTGTGGTAGATTGACCCTGCCTGGGCCCTGTCTGAGGGTCTGAGCTCTATCATCGTGTATGCTTCTGTGTTCCTGCTTTCTGCAGAACTGGGAGGAGGTTCTTTGTGTCCTTGATTTTCAAAGTCTATTATAATTTTTTTCTAGTGATTTTTAAAAAACATTTCTATCTTTTCTCAGCCTGGATCAGGAGGGGATTTGGTCAGGGGTCAGGCTTGGTGCCCCTGGCGACTGTTCTAGCTGAAACAGGAGGCAAAACTGAGATGGGAGATTTAGATACAGCTGTGACCACTGTTGCCAAGTTCAGAGATAAGACTACAAATTCTTGTGGTATTGACCCTAATGTTTACAACCCTTACTTCCTTTCATCCTATCTAGATCAGCTCTCTAGACCAGGTACTGTTTTGTTCCACACATCATCATATTTCAAGGCAGAGAGACAGGGTTAAGCTTTTTTCTTTTTTATCATCGATTCTTAGGTCTAACACAGAGCTTGACATGTGGTTGGGCCTTAAAAAAAGTCTTCAGTTCTACCTAAATTGATACTCATTTTCATAATCACATAGGCTTATTTATTTCTTCTCTCTCTTATTCAGATTAGAATATTTCAGTTCTTTGACTCATTTCTTCCCTAATGAATTTCTTGAGATATAAGCTGAAGTGTTTACACTGTAAATTATATCCATTCTGAAAAGTAAACAGATTTATGGGTCTTACTACCTAAAATGTGGGGATAAAGCCTCTGAACATTTCAATAAATACAGTTTTAGTTTTCTAATAAAAATATTGTATGGGAACAGAATATAGTAAAATCTAAGTTCTCAATATTGATACCTTATTTTAGGTATGTCTAGGTAAAATAATACGAGTGACCTTGTAAGCTCTCAAGAGTATATGATTTCTGTGTATTTTAATCATACTTTACTACTATTATTCTCACCTTCTGTAGCAAACTGTTCTAAATGTTTGAGGGTAATTTCTTTGTATTTTGAAGTCTCTGCAAGTCGTTCATAAATTACAGTGTCCTGGAAAACAAAGAGAAGGTATAATGTACTTAATAAAGCATTCTGAGTTTAATAAAGTTAATGGTATGACACTACTAGTTACCAAATCAGTATAAAAATAACTAATCACTTTTAGTACTTATTTTAAGGCATGAAATATTTTTTCCAGATAACCCTGTTTCCCTAATGACACAAAGAAATACAGCTAGACCTCTGGATCTGCAGGTTCTGTATTCAAGGACTCAACCAATCACAGACAGACGTCATCAGGCCCTGGGTGGTTGCTTGTACAGGACAGGTATAGACTTTTTTCTTATCACCTAAACAATATAGTATAACAGCTATTTATACAGCATTTACATTGTATGAAGTGTTAACAGCAACACAGAGATAACTGAAAGTACCAGAGAAGATGTGTGTAGGTTATATGCATGCACTGTGTCATCTAATATAAGGGACTTGAGCATCTCTGTATTTGGGTATCTGTGGAGATCCTGGAAAAAATACCCAGTAGATACTAAGGGGAGGTTCCAGGCCTACATTCTCATTTTCTTTTGGAATAAATCACTATAGTTACTCCAATGTTTGAAATGTGAATATTAATACTTATTTACTTCCCAAATACTGCAAGATTCTCACCTAGCCCTAACAGTTCTGTAGAGCTCTGAAAAGGTGCTACAAGGAAGAATGGGACCAGAACTCAAGAAAGTCCAGGAAATGCTGGACTGAACAGAGCTAACGGGTGGCCCTGCTGCAATACTGCTCATGCCTTTAAAATCATATCAATAGACTTAAAAAATCATATGATCACCTCAATAGACGCTGAAAAGGCATTTGACAAAATACAGCACCCCTTTATGTTTAAAACATTAGAAAAACTAGGGATAACAGGAACATATCTCAACATCATAAGGCTATCTATGCTAAGCCCCAGGACAACATCATTCTAAATGGACAAAAATTGAAGGTATTCTCTCTAAAAACTGGAACAAGACAGAGATGCCCTCTTTCACCACTTCTATTTAACATATTTCTTGAAACACTGGCCAGACCAATTAGACAGATGAAAGAAATTAAAGGGATACACATTGGAAAAGAAGAACTCAAATTGGCACTATTTGCTGATGATATGATTCTATACCTGAAAGACCCTAAAAGTTCCACCAGAAAACTCCTAGAACAAGCAAATGAATTCAGCAAAGCAGCAGGATATAAAATCAATACCCATAAATCAAAGGCGTTTCTGTATATTAGTGACAAATCCTCAGAAAGGGAAATGAGGAAAACTACCCCATTCTCAATAGCCTAAAAAAAAAAAAAAACCAACTTGGGAATCAACTTAATGAAAGAGGTAAAAGATCTATATAATGAAAATTACAGAATCCTAAAGAAAGAAATCAAAGAAGACCTTAAAAGATGGAAAGATCTACCTTGCTCTTGGATAGGCAGAATTAATATTATTAAAATGAACATACTTGCAAAGCACCATACAGATTTAATGCAATTTCAATAAAAATTCCAATGACATTCCTCATAGAAATAGAAAAAGCAATCATGAAATTCATCTGGAAAAATAAGAGACTCAGAATAGCTACAGCAAACCTTAGCAGGAAGAGTGAAGCAGGTGAAATCGCTATACCACACCTTAAACTATACTGCAGAGCAATAGTAACAAAAACAGCATGGTTTTGGCACCAAAGTAGAATGGTGGACCAATGATACAGAACAGAGGACACAAAGACAAACCCACATAAATACAGTTATTAGACAAAGGTGCTAAAAACATACCTGAAGAAAAGATAGGCTTTTCAACAAATGGTGCTTGTAAAACTGGAAATCCATATGCAACAAAGTGAAATTAGACCCCTATCTCTCATCATGCACAAAACTCAACTCAAAGTGGATCAAGGACCTAAGAACTAAACTAGATACCCTGTGTCTAATAGAAGAAAAAGTAGGCCCAAATCTCCATGATATTGTATTAGGCCTCAACTTACTTAAGAAGACCCCTATAGTGCAAAAAATTATAATCATGAATCAATAAATGAGTTGGATTTAAACTAAAAAGCTTCTTCTCAGTAAAAGAAACAATCTGTGAGGTGAATAGAGAGCCTACATCTTGGGAGAAAATCTTTACCCCTCACACATCAGACAGAGCACTAATCTCTAGGGTATATAAAAAACTCAAAAAGCTAAACACCCAAAAAACAAATATCCCAATCAATAAATGGGCCAAGGACCTGAAGAGACACTTCTCAGAGGATATACAATCAATCAACAAATACATAAAAAAATGTTCATCATCACTAGCAATTAGAGAAATGCAAATCAAAACCACTCTAAGATTTCATCTCACTCCAGTCAGAATGGCAGCTATTATGAAGACAAAGAACAATAAGTGTTGGTGAGGATGTGGGGGAAAAGGTACACTCATACACTGCTAGTAGGACTGCAAATTGGTGCAGCTAATATGGAAAGCAGTATGGAGATTTCTTGAAAAATTGGGTATGGAACCACCATTTGACCCAGCTATCCCTCTTCTTGTTCTATACCCAAAGGACTTAAAAATAGCATACTACAGGGACACAGCCACATCAATGTTTATAGCAGCACAATTCACAATAGCTAAACTGTAGAACCAACTATATGCCCTTCAATAGATGAATGGATAAAAAAGTGTGGCATATATACACAATGAAATAAAAGAGCAATAAAAGAGAATAAAATCATGGCATTTGCAGGTAAATGGATGGAATTAGAGAAGATAATGCTAAGTGAAGTTAGCCAATCCCCCAAAACCAAATGCCAAATGTTTTCTTTGATATAAGGAGGCTGATTCATAATGGGATAAGGAGGGGAAGCATGGGAGGAATAGATGAACTGTAGATAGGGCAGAGGGGTTGGAGGGAAAGGGAGGGGGTTTGGGGTAATTAATGATGGTGGAATGTGATGATCATTATTATCCAAAGTACAGGTATGAAGACACGAATTGGTGTGAATATACTATGTATACAACTGGAGATATAAAAAATTGTGCTCTATATATGTAATAAGAATTGTAATGCATACTGCTGTTATATATAAATTAAAAAAAATCGCAGTGGGTCTCTCAATGGCTGTATGGCACAGGTCCCAACTTATATGCTCACAGAACCTTCCAGAGGCTAGAGCCCTGTGTGGGATCAGCGTTCACAGAGAATAAACTTTAAGCAACACAGGCCTACTGGACCTGTTCAAGAGGGCTGGTGGTACAGTGCAGAGAACCTTGAACAAAACAGGAACTGCCTTAAACAGCAGTTTTTAATTGTACCACTTTAAGACTCAGTTGATTTAACTTGTAAAATAAAATTACTGGATTGTTTTTAAAGTTCTTTTTAGCTTTAGCTTTATGTACCACTTACGTTTCTCTAGTTTTTGCTCATTTACAAATTGCCTATTGTTCCTTTTGTTATTATTTGTCTTTGGTTTAATGTTTTAAAAAATTCTACTGTTTAGTCTTCATGGTTTTACTAGACCAGGAAAAAATAAATCATTTACCTGCAATTACTTTCTTAGTGATATTACCCATATAGGGGTCTCTAGTCTCAGGGCTGAGATTTGGAAGCAGACTAATGGAGTATGATTTAGAACCCTTGAGAGAAATAGAACTTAGTGACCTCAGAGCAGATGGGATATTCCAAGCTCTAATTATGAACTTCTTTCCATTTTTCAGTGGTGGAATGGGAAGGGGGGCAAAGCAAAAGGAAATGATAATTTCCCCTCACAGTCCCTTCTCAAGAAGAAGGAAAAGTTTAACTTATGATCTTTATTTTTTTCCAGAAGCTAATGAAATTTTCAATGAAATGAATATAGGTCATTTTAAAACTAAGAAAATCTTCAAAAAATCACAATAACAAAAACAAAAGTGATAAGTAATAAGATCTGAAGGACTGAATTCTGCAGTATATCCAAACATTCTAGTGGAAGAAACTGATACCTTGAATACGAGAAATTAAGTTTCTAACTTCCTTGTAATATTGAGAAAAGCAGAGGACAGAATTTGGCCTTCTGCACTAAATGTATCCTTGTTTTAAAATCACATGCAAAAAATATATTATTTACAGATATTTTTTCAGCCATAGTTAACACTCCCTTATTGAGAGGGCTACATCAAGTGCTGGGCGCATTGTTAGGAGCTAAATCAGGTTCTTTATAGACACTAAAATGAGTACACTCCATTGGATGAGACTCAGAATTGTCTAGTCTGTGTTTATGGAAAATCCTCACTGCATGTAGTTATCTGTGCTACCCTTAGCAAGGTAAAAGTAGAGAGTTATGGTGAGCTGAAGCTATTGGAGCGGCACAGCATAGACAAGTTATATTCACTGTGTGAAGATCCAGGGCTTTGAGAAAAGTTGAACTCATGATTAATAACTCCGCTTGGGAGAATTTTCATTCAGAAAATTGGTTTTGTTTGTCTTTTATACTGAAGTTCAAACACTGCTCTGCCTCTAAAGTGCCTTGCACATGGTAGGTGTTCAAAAATTATTTAAATGAATAAAATTTTGGATGCAATCCTCAATCATTTTGAAATATCACTTGTGTATAACCTCACAGGATATGTATGATATTGTCACACACACACAAAAAAAGACTACCAGAAAATGCAGGCATCTGCATAAGATGGCAGTGGTGGAAAACAAGTAGGTCTCAACATAATTGCTTATTTATGTGCCACAATTAATACTGAAATTATCTAGATCATCTTACCATTATGAAAATAATTATGCAAAATGGAGTGGAGGGGCCACGGGGGAGGGGGACATTCACAGATACCTGTTCTAGGAACTATCTCCTAAAACTGAGCCAAAGAAATGGGCTGCCATGACTTTAAGACTAATTTTATTTAGCAAATGACAAGGAAACAGCTGGTTATGACTTTAAGGATAGCTTTACATAGTAACTTGTGCCGCTCCCCAATCAGAGCTTGCCAGCGTCAGTAATCCATTGCAAGTGCCAATGAAATTTCTTTCAAAATCATTTGTGTAGATCTCTCCATCTTAATAAAACCTTCACCTTTTGTTCACAGGATAGACCCAAGAACATTGTGGGCTATGTGTGTGTGTGTGTGTGTGTGTGTGTGTGTGTCTTGAATTGCAATTTAATTTTTATGTTCTCTTTCTAAATGAACATTCATTTCTTGGGAGATTTGTCTTTAATAGTTCTGTTTGATTTTGACACTGTAAGTTAAACAACTGCCACTGGGAATCTGATCTTGCAGTCAGGTTAAGTAAGGTGAGACTGCCCTGCTACATGAAGCTTGGGTCCCTTTGACCTGGAATGTTTGACAAAGATGTAAGACACACCCATATCTAAACATATGCAGACACTTTTTTTGTGTGTCATTCAGAATTATCTGAAATTTGCCTGGTGTGGTAGTGAACTGCTATAAAAGCAACTAATTTCAGATGTGGTCTTTTTTATATATGGCAAAGAACTTTATTTAAGGAACACCTAATTTGAAATTTTCAATCACTTTAAGGTCTCTACAGCATTAAGTTTATAAGTCAAGTTTATAATTTTTCCTCAGGTAAAAAAATTTGGGATAGAATGCCTCTTTTCTTGAATAAATTTTTACTTGTGTAAATGTATTTTTTCTTTAGTTAATACTATACATACGTACATATATATGTAGTATATTTTATACAGTTTCTTTCTTCCATTTAAAAATTAATAAAGCAAAACATCTTTATTTGAGAAGATCTAGAAGAAGTAGGGAAAATAAATTATTTGACACCCCCCCACCCTATATACATACAGACAGACAGCTGTTGTGTTTTTATGCATATTCAAGATGGAATTTTCAGTACTATCTTTAAATTTACTAACTCTACTTGAACTGTGTCTAACCTGAGATTTACTTCATTTATTTATTTAAAAAAATTTGTATATATAGGTTATGTATGCATGTGTGTGTGTGTGTGTGTGTGTGTGTGTGTGTGTGTGTGTATGTATATGTATGTATTTATATTATCCCTCTTTGTTTCTTTTTGATTCAAAAAGAGTTAGAATTTCTTCAATATGTTGAGCTTAAAACATTCCTTGGCAGATGGGTCTATATAAATGATTCAATCTGGAGTGAATACCCAGTTTTTTATGGAACTTGTTATCTCTTTTAGCATGAAAATTCTTCACGTGTCCCTGAGTTTTGCTCTTGTTCTGTCCCTCTTTGCAGGCAGGCCAACCTGGTCATTTTATAAACCTTCTGCAGAGGTTGGCATGAGATTTCCTCTTACGTTGGGGAACCTCACCATTGTCCTTAACTTCAGACAGGAAGCTGTCTCTCATGTGATTTCAAATCTAGGACACTTGCCCCATGGTTTCATAGAAGTCAAACTCTAACCACTGCTTCTTGATTCAGAACCCAGAGGCTGGGACGCCCACCCCACCCTGCTCAAGTCTTCGATTCAATGAGACACTTTGATTCTGTTTCTACTTTGGAGTACACAGACGTCTATTTGTGTAGTCTTAGCTTTATTTTCTCTTTATACTTATATTAACTCCATGTGTCTTCACCATGACTTTGGCACAAAGAATGCAAATCAAAGTATGGCATACTATGCCATCCTGACTGGAGTGCATAATGAGCTCTGTTTACCCAGGTCTTCTGCTATAGCTGTTATCTGTTGATTATTGACTCTATCAAGGAATCCACAAGCTCCTTAGATTCTCCTCCAATCACAATCTGCTTTCCTGGTTCTTCTACTTTTCATTTTATACTCTTGTCTCATTTCAGGTAACATTTCTTCATATAAGACTGCATCCCCTGCTTTTAGTTTCCAACTATATACATTAAGTTCTAGGTTGTATCTGCACCCTGGATTTCTTCCCCTGTGAAATTTAGATTCTATCCCCTGTGAAATCTTTGTGGCTCAAATGTAGCTGGCCAACTCTCTATCTGAGGAAGTGATATCATTCAGTCCCCTTGGCAAGCCAAGCAGAAATCCCCTAAAGATCCTGGATAATCCCTTCCCTCATCACCAATCAATTATTAAGTCCTAAATCATCTTCCTCTGTCTTTTCTGCAACTGTCTTGTTATTCCATATCAACTCCTGCATGGACTGTTGTCAGTGGTCTCAACTGGTAGCCTTATATCATCCTCTGAGGTGCCATGAGAATAATCAAGAAAAAAGTACAGTTCTTAAGGATGGTAAGACGAAAGAAAACAAAAAAACAAAACCTAACTCACATCGACCTTTTCTACCTCAAATTCAGCTCTTCCCTGGCAACCTACCACTAGTTCCCAAGCATGCTTTCCATGTTTATGCCTTTTACCACTGAACCACATTTCATAGCCGATTTGGGAGGGAAGAAAAACAATGCAATAAACAAGTTAACATATGCAAACTCTCTCTGAGATTATTTTTAAAAAAGAGTCTCTATATTTTTACTTTTTATTCAATGTTTTAACTTCCCAAAGTTTTTAGGTAGAAGAATGTTCAAAGCCACAGGAGGACGGATGTGATCTGGGTGCCTAAACCAGACATCTATCAGTTGTTTGAAGTGGGAGGTCTGCAGGCTCTCCTATTCCCTTATCACTGTGCATATTCCCACGGGGCTGTTGGAAGATCTTTACGATACCTTAGTATTGTAACCTAACCTTCTGTTTATATGTGTTTCCTGGCTAGTCTTAAATTCCTGACACATCTTAGGTTTTTTTCCTTTGCATCTCCAAAATCCAGTTTGAAGCCTGGTGATAAGATGTTCAGAATGAATAAATGTCAGGTCTTTGAATCAGTGGGAAAATAAAACCAAAGGAATTCCAAAACGAAATTCACAAGACATTGCAAAATCATTCCACCAGGATGCTTCAAAACCAAGGCATTCAAAATTGCATTTTAATGATTTAAAACCAAGGCATCTAACATTCTCAACAGGAATTTAAATAAAAAGACTTGGGCCTCTTACGTTTGGTTTCCAAATTTCCATGGGAAAAAGCAAGGTTGTAGAGTCTATTCAAAATTGAAAAGTTCCAAGGTGGGGAATTTACAAACTAGGTATCTAGAAAGGGCAATTCAAAAAGAAAATATTGACTGACCTTAAAAAAAAAGCCCCAGTCAGTAGATTTCTCATTTTTCCATGAGTGTAAACATATTTCAACTAGGAGAATCAGTTAGAATACACAGTATAGGGGCTGAGGTTGTGGCTCAGTGGTAGAGTGCTTGACTCAAATGTGTGAGTCACTGGGTTCAATTCTCAGTACCACATATAAATAAAAAAATAAATGTCCATCAACAACTAAAATGAATTAAATAAATAAAATTTTTAAAAAAGAAATACACAGTGTATAACCTGCCCATATGTCAATGCTAATCAATTATTAAAAATTCTGTTATAATTAAAACAATGAAAGACAAACAGTGATCTTCACATGAAGAAATTATACCAATAACTATGATCCAAAGAACAAAGACTATTTCTATGTTCTTTGAAAAATTATATTGTTTTCCATATTTAGTTGCCTGCTAACATAGTTTATGTACTATGAAACTCAAATATTATGTAGCAAAAATTAAATTATAAAAATAACCTATGCTAAACTTTTTTAAAGCACCCAATTTACCCAGAAGGAATTCCACATTTGACCAGAAGAGGCAGAGCCCTGTTACTATAAAACACCAGCAAAAGTGGATGTCAGCAACTTCATGCTAAACATCTGCATTACATTCCCACAGCAGAATGCCTAACACGTACATTATAAACCAGCATAAATCAAAACTGTAAAAGACAAAAATAAAGACTTACAGCTCCTTTGCAGTAAAGTCGTAACTTCCCGGATGGAGTGCGAACAATCACTGACATTCTTTTTCGAGCGCTGAAAGAAAGAGGTATTTCCATAATGAGGATCTGCACATATATGTCTGTCATACCTCACATATTTTAATACTCACAGTGAAAAAATAAATTTGATCAAATTATGAGCCCGATCCTTCCACATATATGAATTATCCCCTGATGTACAGTTGGGGACTTTTGAAAGTTACATTATGTTTTTTTGAGTCATCAGGGTACCATCTTCTGCCCTAGAGGAATACTTTACAAAATGGTTCCCTAGAAACCTGTGAGAGTTAAGACCCACCAGAGTAGAGGAGAGTCCTGGTTCAATATTTTCACATTTGAAAAAAATATTTTAAGTTAGCATCTTAAAAGAGCAACTGTGTATGGTGATTTTTGTTAAAAAATAAAAATAATCAATTTTAAGTACATAATCGTACCCAACAGCAAATGCAAACACACATTCACAAGTATTGTTCCTAGATATACAAACCTATGATACAGCTTACTTTATAAATTAGGCATGGTAAGAGACTGACAACCATATTAAAATAGAATGATTATAGCAGTATACTGTAACGAAGTCATTTAATAAAACTTATGAAATGTTGACTTCTAGAATTTTGGTTCAATGGACAGTGAAACCTCAGACAAGGAGGGAATGTGAATATGGTACTTTAGGAAGACATTTAATGGCAGCTGTGCATTCTAACTTAGCCCTTCTTGATTCATGCCTTTCCTAATTCAGCTTTGATTTAGTGGTGTCAAACACATCAACTTCCTTGTTCTTCTCTTCTCCTGGAAAAATCCCCAAGGGTAAACGCGGACACTCTTCTGTGGTATATCAGAGTAAGTAGACATTGTTGAGATTCACCCAGTGATGACAACTGGTAAATACATGATACTGGATACAATGGCATGCTCTGCCCCACACATCACTGAACACCTATCTACTACATTTCTCTAGGAAGCTTGCTCTCTCACCCTCTGTAAGACCAGAGTGTATATCCTCTCCATTCTCCAAGTCTTATGTTCCCTCCTCACTCCAGACTCTTTACATTTTTGGAATTTACTTTGAAACGTCAGACAAGAAACCCCTTTTTCTTTATGTCATTAAAGCCTCCATTTCTGTATAGGTGTGCACCATCTTTTCCATTATTTCCCCAATATGATGGAGGAAATATTTCTTCTCTTATCAGAGGCCTCTTCTGTGTGTGTGTGAACCACCTTTCACCTCACTTTTGCAGGAATCTCACTCCTGTGAATCTGCCTCTTCTTCAAAGCTGCACCCTGCTGGTCAGTATTTAAACTCTACACCCCGCCCTACAGAACTCCCCCCAACCAGCACTCTTCCATTGAGTCACACGCCCTTTCAACTCTTTCTTTACTGGTCTTCACAGGTCAACTCCTCTGAACCACCTCCACTGACCTCCCCTTCATTCCTGTCTTTCACTTTTTGCTTCCCTCCTCACCACACCAACGGACAGTCACATTTGATGAACACTTTGACCTTCCCCTCATCTAAGCTTGAAGCAGTCTCTGACAGAGATGTCCATGTGAGCTTGAACTGCTCTTCTCTTGGCCTTGTGCTATTATTCTCTTTGTCCTCCCTGACTTTAACAATTAAGCATTCTCCTTTGTTGATTCCTCTTTTCCTAACCCTTCATAGTTAGAATTACTCACGTCTCAGTCATCAGCCTTCCATTTTCTCTTGGGCTCTTATGTGTGCTCTCTAGGCGATCCCATTCACTTTCATGGCTTTAAATATCACTTCTACACCAATGACTGCCATATGGCCTTTCAGCCACAGGCTTTCTCTCATAGGTTTTAGGCACTTACATCCAACTGCTGACCTGACACGTCCATTTGTATGTCTCACAGGCATCTAAAACCTAAACATTAAGATGTTTCATTCCAGACATCTTAATGTCCACATCGATTTCTCTTCTGTTTCTATCATCCATGTAATGACCTTTCCCTCTCTGCCTTCCATATCCGACCCATGGCAAAGTCCTACTGACCTTCCTTTAAAAGGTATATGGGTGCCATCAACTTCCCTTTAATTTCACCACCATCATCCTGGTCTACACTACCACCAGTTTTCACAAGACTAACAGCATCATATTCACTTTTCTCACTTCCGTTCTTAAGTTTGCCCTCATTGTAGTATTCTCAAAGACCTGAAATCCCTAGGCTTGCTTTATGGCACCTAGCATAGTACTTTCTAAGTGTGTGTTTAAAAGACGCATCTAAGAGCCAATTAACATACTACTTATAATAGTAGGGTTAGGAAAACAGTCACTTTAACATAAAAAGAAAAAGATGAGGGATGCACTTTGGAAATACTCTACTCTAGTTAATTATCCAACTTCTTATTTATTTTCCTTTGAGCCTTTCAGAGTATATAAGAAAACAATCTTTGATTAATATAGTGCTAGATTAATTAATACAGACCCCATTGCTTTTGTTATGAACCATGGGCATGGGATCACTACCAATTGAAATAGCAACCAAAGTTGGCACAGAAAAGGAAACATCTCTCAAAGGTAGTATATGAACTTGTCTTATATAGGGGAAAATTCTTGAAAAAAAGGTGGGCACTTATTTCCTTGAATGACAGATCTACTACCTCATGGGTTTGATGTTTTGAAGTGTCCTGCAGGTGGCTATGCAATCTTTTTAAAGATCCTGTAGCTAAGGACTACCTGGTCCCAGGAATGTAGGGTGGTTGGGAAACTTGTACAGAGAGGCCTTACTAAAACTAAAGGACTCTATTATTTGACCTTAAGAAATAAAATCAGTAGAACAATCCCTTTGCTTTTTGTTCTTTTCTAACTAGATGGTATGTGGCTTACACCTCACAGAGATATACATATGGTTTTTGAAATCCCAAGGACAATTAGATATAATGAGCTTACAATTAGGATGATTGCTTCCTGACTCCAATTACTCCACAGAAATCTTGGTGACTCTTCCTATGTTTCCAGATCACTAACTGCCATAGATTGGATCTTGAAGGTCCCCCAAGGGCCCATGTGTTGGAGCCTCAGTACCCAGTGAGGTGCTGTTGGTAGGTGCTGCAGACTTCATAAGGTGAGGCTTAATGCAAGATCTTTAGCTCACTGAGGGTGTGTAATCCCGTCCCTGTCTTCATCTCCTCTTTTACACCCTGGCAATGGGGTGAGCAGTTTTGGTCTACCATACTCTCCCACCATGGTGTGCTGCCTCAACATAGGCTTAAAGCAACAGTGTTGTAGAACTGCACATTGAAACCTTGAGAACTGTGAGCTGACGTAAACCTTTTCTCTTTATAAGTTGATGATCTCTTGTATTTGTTATAGGAATGAAAAACTGACTCACACACCAGCTATCAGACTCCTGGCCCTAGGTCCTAGACTGGTGATTTAGTTATATTTCAAACAATTTTTTAATCACTACCATTGCAATATTCTGAAGAAAGCAGTTTATGATTTACCTACAGATAATTAAAAATGTACTAAAGATTTTGAGTTCATGTTTTGCCTAAAAAATTTAAATAAAAAAGCATACCTTTTAGTTATTTAAAAAGGAAGAAATAAAAATGAATAGCAATTTATTTTATCCAGAAAAATCACAGAGGAGAAGTTTTACCTGGTGAACTCCAGCACATTGAGCAATTCATATCTTTCTTCCTGCCCCAGCTATAAAAGTAAGGGATATATGATCACACAGAGTTGGAAATATCTTAAGTTTCTTAGAAATAATCACCGGTCACAAAGTTCTGTCATAAAAATGACTACACAATTTCCTTTCCTGAAATATGAACTTATTTTCAGGTTGATGGAAGGAGTCAAAGACAGGAGAAAATCAAAAGGAATTCCATGTGCCATAGAAGAAGGCCTTTGAACAACCAACCAAAATAGGAGGCAAGAGTTGCCAATAGACAGATTATCTGGTGGGATTGTATTGTAAAAGTATAGAGAACAATGAGTAGTAGAAAGGAATGAAATAATTAAGAAAAAAAGAAAATTAAGTAAATTAGTAATAGAAAGAAAATTAAGCAATTAAGAAAATTAAGAAAAAAAGAAGGTATCAGGTATTGTGGCACACATCTGTAATTCCAGCAACTCAAGTGGCTGAGGCAGGAGGAGAGCAAGGTTGAGGCCAGCCTCAGCAACTTAGTGAGGCCTTAAGCAACATAGGGAGACCCTATCTCAAAATAAAATGTAAAATGGATTGGGGATGTGGCTCAGTGGTAGAGCACGTATGGGTTCAATCCCCACTACCCCAAAAACCAAACCAAAACAAAACAAAACAAAAGGTAGGAGATTTATCTTTAGGTAATAAAGGAAAAATTATTCTTAGGAAATAATTTTGTATAAAGAAATACAAAAGTAAAAGAAAATATTGAATACAATAATGTTCAGCTATGACTATTGGTAAAATGAGATATAATTTATATTCAATAAAATGCATATATCTTCAAAGTACAGTTAAAAAAAATTACATAGTTTGACAAAGTTGTACTCTGTGTAAACACCACTGTGATCAAGACTTGAAACATTTCCACCAACCCATAAATTCCCTTGAGCCTGTTCCCAATCAATCTTCTCTCTGCCTGTAGCAACCACTGTTCCAAATTCTATCACCATTAATCACTTCTGCCTGATCTCCAGCTGCATATAAATGAAATTAAAAAGGATGCACTCCTTTATGTCTGGCTTTTCTTCTTCTTCTTCTTTTGCTCAGCATAATGTTTTTCAGATTTAGCCATGCTGTTGATGAATTGATAACATTCCTTTTTATTGTTTAGATATTACCAGTGTAGGAATATATCACAGTTGGTTTATCCATTCTCCTACTGATGAGCATTTGGTTTCTTTCAGCTTTTAGCTACTATGAGTAAAACAATGAAGATTCCTTTCCAAGTCGTTTTGAGGATGTCAACTTGCATTTCCCCTGGGTATCTGAGTACGTGTGCTGAGTTAGGTGCCCATTTAAAAAACTGGTCTTTTTTTTTTTTTTTTTTTTTAGGAAACTCTTAAATGGTTTTCCCAATGGATTTTATCATCCACTTGCTCTACACTGTCATTCACCCTTGGTGCTATGGATATTTTTAATTTTCACCTTCTTGGTAGGAGTGCAGGGGCCTAATACTGTAGTTTTGCATTTTCCTGATGACTAGCAGTATTTTCTCATGTGCTTACTGGCCAGATATGCATTATCTTTTGTAACATATCTGCCCATTAAAAATTAGTCCTGAATATTTATTTCATCAGAAATTTAATAATTATGACAATGTTAGAAATTCAGGGAAGGATAGGCAAAAATGGAGGAAGAGAGAAATCCTCTTAACAGAAAATCAGTAGATGTGTCTAATGTTGAAGAATATATACCTATTATGAAACATATTATTAATAATGCTTTTTGGAAGTACTGGATGTATAAATGCTTAAACAAATAGATGAAAGAACAGAAAATGTTTCCTTTTGGTGTGGGAAACTTCCATTTTATTATGACTTTATTATCTTATCATTGAAGCTATGAATATGCATTAGTTTGGTTAAAAAGAAACTTAAAACGTAAATAACTTACTGAATCGATAATGACCGAGTCAGGTGTTCTTCCAGTGAAAACAAAATTCAATTGCTTGGCTGCTCTGACCAGAGCCCCCTCATCTGTTTCAGAATAGGTAAAAGCAAATAAGTGATGGAAAAGTTACCCCAAACACAACAAAAAAAATTCACATAATGCAATTTTTTTCAGTTAAAATTCTTTTCATGTTGGTCCCTATTGCTGCAATCCATTTCTTTTTAAGTTCCATGACAATGCCAAAGGAGGAGAATGATGGAAAGTATCTGAGACATATATCCCAGCATCAGGTTTCTGAATAGTAAGTCTCATTGTTAATCCCACACATAAAAATGATAACTATATCCCTTAGTCTAGCATATGCTTCAGAACACTATTCTCCAAATGAATGGCACAAAACTGTCTTTTAAAAATTTCATTGCTGGGTGTGGTGACGCATGCCTGTAATCCCAGCTGGAGGTTGAGACAGGAGGATCCTGAGTTCAAAGCCAGCCTCAGCAATGGCGAGGCTCAAAGAACTCACTGAGACCCTGTCTCTAAATACAAAATAGGGCTGGGAATGTGGCTCTGTGGTCCAGCATCCTTGAGTTAAACCCCAGCGCGCGCACGCACACACACACACACACACACACACACACACACACACACAAAATATTTAGCATTTTCCTTCTAAAGAGTTGAATGTAGAAAAACTAATACTACTAATTGAGGATTCAATTTAAATAGTGTAAAATTAATGAATGCTTTATTATATATTAACTACTTTCATCTCTGTGTTGTAAACCCCTTGCATTGCTGGGGAGGGTGTAGGATGAGAAAATATTCATCGAGGTTCTATTCTAACCATGTGAGATGTGGTATCTTCTTATCCTTTTTAGGAATCTTGTTCACTCTACACAGCATAGATGTTTATTTAGAATAAAGTTTTAAACACGAAGAGTTCTCCAAAGGGTGTTCATTTTTTTCTAAAACTTTTACAATTATCAAATTGATTAGGCACCCAATTTTAAATTGAAAGGTGGTCTAAAATTAAGCCAAAATAATATTAGTAATTGTGCTAATATATATTTTACAGGATCCTTTTACATCAATAAAAGTTTCTTCACCTAAGTAAATACAAAGCAAGCCTTCTGACTATCATTTTCAAAAGAAAACAGCAACATTTGTGTTCTAAAGCCATGTACATAACTATTTTAGGCACACAGATCTTCTTTTTTTCTGACTGCCTATGTATAAAACAATCTGATTAATATTTATAAAGGGAAAATACATGTTTATAGAAAAGTACTTGTATTTACTTATTTTGTTATTCAAATTCCCATGTAATGCATGTTATACACCAACATATTACATATACAAAGATGTATGTTTCAACACACACACACACAATGAAGCCTGGCAGCCAAGGTTTTTCTAATTAGTAAATGACAATTTTAATCTAAAAAGCACAATTTGGTAATCTTACTTTTTCAGACAAAATTGATTTTATTTATATAATCCCAGATTTCAGAACAATTTTCCACAGAAAAAAATATTCATGATCACTTTACTTGTACCTGGAGATGCGGCTTGATAAATGATCTTGTCACCTTCCCGCTCTGGCACCGCTGTGTGGCAGACAGCCATCATTGTAAGAAACTCACATATGATAGGGGCTGTTGGCTGCAAGAGAGAAACACATAATTTATTTTCACTTAAACATTTGACACTAATGACAGAAGTATTATTTAATATTAATCTATTAATAATCAGGGCTGTGGATTTATAGCCAATATCTATTATGAAGGAAACATATTTTTAACTCAATTTATTCATTCTTGTACTTCCTAATTCACTTTCTAAACATTTATACAAGACAACTTTGTGTGGTCAAATAGAAATAATATAGTAAAAAAATAAAAAAGGATGAATTTGTACTAGGAGGACAGAAATTCTAAAATATTCACTTACCTGGCTATAATTCCTGATCAATTTTAAATTTCAGGCATCTAATCCTACTTTGGGTTGGGATAATGATAATGGGGGATTTCATAAAACTTCGCCCCCTCTCCAAAAATGGTAACCTTAACCTTACTGATAGTTTGCTAAGTTTTTTTTTTTTTTAAAGCAACTCCTCAGTAGAGTGGACTTTTAATGGCTTGAAGAAGACTGAAAATGGATTATTTTCTTCAAGGAGCTGATAGTGTATAGGAGAAAACAAGACAGGATCTAAAATTAAACATCTTACTGGTTTCTAATGAAGAAAAATGTCATTCAGATCAATAAAGGAAAAACAAAGCTCTATGCCCTTGGGGAAAAAAATAAACAAAACAAACAAACAAAAAAAGCGAAGTGATAAATGAGAACATTATTTGAAAAAACTGTTCAATCTAAAAAAGTGGATCAAGCACGCATGGTCCCAGTCATGTGAAGCTTAGCCCTGTGGGGAGACAGAATGTAATACACAAGTACTATTTATTGGTAGTGTGTTAAGGATTCTGAAGAGCAACTACCATGAATGGCGACTTGGGAGAGTCAGTCATTAAGACAAGGAGATGTCTAAGCAGGTGAGGTTTCCGTCTCACCAAGAACTGAGTCAAGTGACTTCCATCAAATAGGAATGGCATATAACTGAAAAGTTCCTGAAGAAGGCAAGAATGAGGTATTTCAGAAAATAAAAGAAGGCCACTATGGCCCGAGTAGAGAGGAAGGAAAAGGAGCTCAAAGGGAGGGTGGTGACTCAGGGAGGGACTAGATCATCCTGTTAGCTTGTCATGTGCAACAACAATTAGGAGTGAAAATGCAAACAAGGAGACAGGTTGAGGGGGTGGTCACAGCTGGAACCCATGGAGGGGATGCTGGTGCCTGGATGGGTGGTGAGCCTGTGAGAGCACTGAAGCAGACAACTGGGATACACGCTAGGTGTTAGTCCTGATGAGGGCTTCAGGACTCAGGAGATCTGGACGTGGTCAGAGGAGGAGGTAGTGAAGGCAAACCTTCAGTTTCAGAATGACAAGACAGGTGACAACACAATTCACTGAGAACACAAGAGGGAAGAGGTGGTCTAAGTCCAGGCTTGGTGGATCCTGAGAATAATATGTCGCTGAAGGCCCACTTAAGAAAAAAATGATACAGAAATACCCCTGTGAACACACTGCTCGGGGCTCTACCCAGGGGCAGATGTGAGCCTTCTGGTGCTAGACACCCAGTGTTTCAACTGTCTCATGATTGAACCTGAGCCAGTGAGGACAAGTTTAAATTCCAGGAATATCTACAGGCTAATCCGGTGGAATCTGAATAAGCAGCAATAATTTTAAAAGCATGTTTAAAAAATAAAAATATTATTTTATGTGGTCCTGAGGATCAAACCCAGTGCCTCACATGTGCTAGGCAAGCGCTCTACCACTGAGCCCCAGCCCCAGCCCCGTCAATAACTTCTTAAGCAGGATGTTCACACTGGGTCCAGGCAGGCTCTGGAGTTCCTAGTGTAGATTTGATACTAGTTTATGATATTGAGTAATTCCTCTATAGACATTTTGAAATTGTTAATATTAGTAAGTTATTCCACTCAAGGTTCCATAATTATTTAAAATTAAACACTTTCAAAAAAAAGAACACTGACAAATGATAATATTAAAATTAAATTCCCAATTACCGAGAATTCACATTAGCCGTGTAAAAAGAATTTTGCAATATGAGATTTTTGGCAATTATTTAAAATGATTATGAAAGTTCAAAAAATATAAAGACACAAGACAGTTGAGGAACACTTATTAGTTTTCATGCATTAACGAAAAAAGATAATTGTTTCATGTTGCTTACATGATTATTTTGGAGATTTTCCAGCAATGATGAATCATTAAATGTTTTTTCATCTCCCAGCTGAGAGCTCTGCCTGAAGAGGGGGAAAAAATAAAGCAAACCTGGTTGATTTCCATTAGCCCACTGATCTATTTGGACCTCATTTTTTAAGTAAACTGCTATTCCAACAAACCCTTAACTTAATTAAGTGTAATTTGGACTGAGTTTCTAAATAAGACATCACAGATTTCAGGATTATGTCATAAAACCTACACAAGCACTCTAAAATGTGACAGACATCTGCAGTGTAAGGAAAAAATAATGCTTCATAGTTCATTTTCTTGGAATCAAATTATATTGTAGCCACATGAAATTTAAAAATTAGTTTAAAAACATAAGAAAGAAAACTGCTATAATACCCAGAATTTCTTCTGTTTCCACAATATATTCCTTTCTCTAGAATCCTAATTATTAATGAAGTTGCTATAAAGATAATTATTTCATTTTATCTGTATGAGAAATCTTTATTTACAGTGACAAACACTCCAGGACTATTATGTAAAACATTAAAACATGAACAATAAACTGTTAACTGATTACATCAACATCTTTCATTAGCAAATATATGAACAAATATTTATGGGCATATCACATTTATTCCATACATATGAGGAAGTCAAATCATAAAAGTGTTTAGAATTTTTTGTGTTGTGGCTACCTTTGGATCAGCATATGTATTATGTACTTCATACCAAATAAACAGAGGCAGTGTTACCTTTCTCATGGCCACTCCATATAAGAGATTCAAATGAAAAACAAGAAACATTTAAATGGCAATGTTTAAAAAAAGAGTATAATTTGAAATGTATAGTGAAATACATACATCTCAGCTTTTGAGCACAGGAGAAAATTTCAGAAATTATAAGAAAAAGAAATGTCTCTGGTAATAAGTAATTACAATTTAGAAAGATTTTAATAACAATTTTTATAGACTACAAAGAGTTTTATCCATGCTAGTGTGTCAAATATCATGACATTCACATTTTAAAGCCAAAAAATTAAAAAGGAGAAATCACTGAAAAAAAAAAGAATTTTAAATAGACATACACAGTATCTCCAATGAAATACATTTCTTCCAATAACCAAGGAAGTTGGAATGTTTATAAGAAGACACATCTTTATTTACATGCCTATTAAGAAAGTTCTCAAAATTACAATATCTTTGTTAACATATTAGTTTAGGATTCTCAAAATATCCCTAGGAAGCAAAATGAACAATTACAACTATTATTGTTTCTACTGCTTTAGTTTTACAGATGGAGGTGGAAGAAAAAAGCTAAGATTTTTTAAATGACTTATCAATTGGTAGACAGAAAAACTAGCATGTTTCTCCTACAAATATTATCACTTACTAAAAACAGTTTACTACTTAAGGCTTTATAAAGTTTTACCATATGTATTTGTTAATGGTTCATAGTTATATTCTCCTACTTTATTTGTCAGAGAAATTGGAAAGTCAAATAATATTCATAGTCACATCTTACATGAGGAAATCTACTTTCCTTCCAAATAATTCCAGACTAAAAATCTTTATAAATCTGAAACTCTGGCTTATTAATCTCACCAATAATTCTTTCATTTTATAAGTCCCAGTTGCCATAATTGATATGACTTTCAAATGAATTTATCACTGAGTAACTCTAGATATGCTATGGAAATATTTACTCACATTGTCAAGTCTTCCAACATGGGTGATATTAACTAAGATCTCCTCTCCCAGAAAGTGCTTCCTTCTCAAGACCCACAGACATCAGCCTCTGATCAGATAGTCTGGTTTGGAGGAATCTGGCACATACTCATCAATGTGCTCAGAAATATTACCAAATGCTCACTTTTAGTACAAAGTAAATAATAAAATTAGGAAGCTCTTGTCATTTAAAAATAAGAACTACATTAAAAGTAAAAATAACAGCCAGGTGCACAGGCACACATCTCTGATCCGAGCTATTGGGACACTGAGGCAGGATGATCTCAAGCTCAAGGTCAGCCTGGGTAACTTAGTCAGATCCTGTCTTAAAAAAAAATAGCTAGGGATATAGCTCAGTGACAGAGTAGAAAAAGGAGAACAATGAGCATGTAATCGACATGTAATCTGAAACTTTTTGCAGCCTGATTCAAAAACTACAATATGTGGAAAATAATTATTTCCAGTTCATACAAAAATGTAGATGGCCTAACTGGTAATACTCATCTTCATATGTGACAGTGCAGACTCTGAAAGTTTTAAAATTTAAAATTCATATCAACATGAAACCCAAAAGATAAAAGGAAAAATGAAGAAATAAAAGATTGGAGCTGTACTTTTCATCTTAAAATCAAAATAAACCCTGGATGGACCAATGATTTAATATAAGCACTAAAGACATGGAGGAAAAAAAACTCAGGAGTGGGAAAGGCTTAGGTTTCATACATAGTTCAGAAAACAAGCGGATAAACACAACTGTTTAACAGTAAATATTTTCACAGAGCAAAAACTAATGCAAGCAAAGTCAAAAGCCAAATAACAAACTGGGGGCAAAAAAACCCCTTTCAACTTACACAATAAGGGCAAATTTCCATGAAGTAACAACTTCTTTCATTTTAAAAAAAATCAATATTGCAGTAGAACAAGGAGCAAGACAACAAACACAGCTCACAAAGCAGAGAATATAAGCAGCTATAAAGCCTCTATTCCATCTCACCTCATCATGAGAGAAGTGAAATTTAAGTTTATCAACATGGCAAAAAATAAAGTTTGACAACTGTGCCGTTGCAATTGTGAAAAAGCCGTGAAGCCTATCACTGGTAAGAATGTAAATTGGTAATACAACTCAATGATACACTGTCAAATGAAAAGCTGGTACAAAACTGTGTACAATATGCTTTGCTTTTTGTAAAAGCATGAGAAAAACATTTAAAAAGTGAATAAATAATATATATTCATATGACAGGTCTGGAGGGATATACTTGAAATTAATCATACTGCTTATCTTTAGAAGTGGAAATGGAGGACAGGAAAGGGGGGGAATTTTCCTTTTTATACCTTTTGAACTTGTAACACATTAATGTGTTATGAACTTAAAAATCAAATTAAAAGGAAAAAAAACAAGAACAAAATCCATGTAAGCCAACTGAAATATAGACGTGCCCACCACATACACTCAATGTTGATACACACCATACACAGCAATACAAGGACAGGCAGTGTGACTGTGAAGAACTGGGATTTTTGTGGTTGTCTGGATATTTTTTGGTTTTCATTAGTGCATTATAGTCATACATAATATTGGGGTTCAATCTGACATAATCACACATGCATGGAATATAAATGTTTGTTTTTCAAATGAAATTCAGCACTTGCATGTGAGCAGGGAGCAGGCATGGCAGCCCAGATACACCACGAGAATGGGTCCTGCTGGCTGAGCATGGGTCCTGCTGGCTGAGCACGTGTTTGCACACTCCAAAAGCAAACAGTGACCAACTTCAAATTCATTCCAAATGTCCCGAGTCAAGAGAATTGCAATTAACCAGACAAAATGTACATATAGGAAACTTCTCTCTTTAGGAGATGATGGCCATACTCCGCATTGTCCAGGCAAAAATATACAACTTTCAACACAGCCTGAATACCTTCATATTTTAAAAAACTAGAATTCTCTAGCCAAGGTTTAGGCTGACAAAATGCAAGTCCTGAGTTTTCATTTGCTCCTTTAACTTGTCATAAATGTGTTTAATTATAATATGGATAGACAGTAAGGAGCCATTGAAGGCCATTTTCTCACTGGGTAACACTGCAAAATTTGGACATACATACAATCTAAGAGAGACAAGGATGCTAAAAATCATTTTTCTTGGTTTAATGTAATTAAGTACAGGAGTGAAGAGACAGCTGGTTGTCAGCAGCCAAGCCACATCAACAGGCGAATGTGCATCTGCTTTTACATCCAGCCACCTGCAGGACTACTGCTGAGGTGGGCCCTGCAGTGGTCAGGTGTGCACTGGGACTGGAGTGTGCTGTGCCCCAAGCCAGCCTGGAAGGCACATTTCCAAATTCATCGTGAGACCCAGAGTCAACAACTTTGTCCACGGTCCTGCTACAGGGCCACTGATGCCAAGGTATACACCATGGGAAGGGCTGAACTATGGACAAAAGCACAAAGCTACAGGATTTTAAGATAGATTTATTGAATTTCTCTTTTAGTTGCTCCACACAGAAGAAACCAATGTGCACTACTAGGCAGAGAGATTTCCAACACCAGGCAGTGAGACTATTGTAAGCCCAGGCAATTCGCTTAGGCTGAGCCACATATAAATCTCTGCATGAAGACCGCATTCATGTCATTCCACCAGGTCTGGACTGGTCGCTGGTTACACTAACACGCTAACATCTAAGGTGCATGATTACCTTATGATAGTGCTCAGTGGAGCTCATTGTCAGGCATGTGGCAGTTCTCTAAGACCATGAGCATGGCGAACTATAGCTAAGCTCCAGTCAGCACCCTCTAAGACCTGGGGGATGTACCCCTTTCCCTAACCTGTAGAAACCCCAACCTCCTACCCTAGCTTCTGCTGTTTGGGTCTCTATCCTTGAGAGGGTCAGCATTCCATGCTTTTCAATGTCACTACTGCTTCCAAACCAAAATTCCTGGTTGGGAGATTTAATTTTTAGCAATGAATTTGTTATTCAGAGTTGAAGTCAAGTCCAAGAATATGTACAGGTGATTAAATTCAATAGTATTTTTGTTAGACATTGGTTCTGACCAAAGTAATGAGTCCCAGTTTTCGGTGTGACTCAAAGTATTTCTGAAGGCAATTACAAAAGAGGATTTCCAAAAAAGCATTCTGTGAAAGGCTGCATCACTGGAATAAATAAATTACCTGCCAAGGGGACTACTTTGAAGACTAATGCTAATTTAGATGTGTTAGATCTCATTGTTATGCAGTCATACCTGGCAGAATGTTTTAGTGAGTCTAGCTTTTTCAGCAGAATAAATACCACTCACTCCAAACATAATTATAGGCTAAAGTGAGAAAACAAATGAATAGAAAAATAGTACTATCTGCTGATACTGTGATAATGCTAAAAACCACAGTGAAATGATGAAGCACAGAGGTGATCATCTGGAGACTCATCCTCAGCTTAAAAAAAATCACAAGAATAATGTGCAACTATATATATATATATATACACACACATACATACACACACTAAACAGTTAAGAAAACCAAAATAATATCTAGGATTTGCTTCAAAATAGTATTGGGGGAGAGGGCACAGAGGGATTGAAGTTGGTCTTGGGTGCACGCCATGGGAGCAAACGATGGACATATTTTCTATCTTTGCTTATGCTTAAATTTTTCCACAATAAAAGTTATAAAAGGAGAAAAATGGTTGTGGAAATTATGTAGTTTTGGAAAATCAACATATCTTAAAGCTACACAGATGCTGCAAATAAAAGTTATTTTTCTGTAATCTCAAAAATATTGATACTATCAATTCAGAGAATGGCAGCCTTTAAAAAATATTTATTTATTAGTTCTAATCAGTTATACATGAGAGTAGAAAGCTCTTTGGTTCACTATGCACAAATGAAAAAATTTTCACTTCTCTGGTTGTGCATGAAGTAGAGTCACACGATTAGTGCAATCATACAGGTACCTAGGGTAATGATGTCTGTCTCATTTCACCATCTTTCCTATCCCTTTACCTCCTTCCCCCTTCCCCTGTGCCCTATCCAAAGTTCCTCCACTTATCCCATGTACCACCTCACCCCATATGGATTAGTATCCACTTAGCAGAGAAAACATTCGGTCACTGGTTTTTTGAGATTGGCTTTTTTTGCTTAGCATGATATTTTGAGTGGCAGCCTTTTAATAGAAAGGAATTAATCTGTGAGGCTGGTTACATGCTAGCTGATGGTACTTGGCAATAATAATAAAATAATACTTATTTTGGAGTAAGAAGCCATTGGTTAGGATATGATTTTATCTCTGTAAACCATTTAAATTAATATGTTTAAGACAGTAGAGCTAGTCACCATTCACTTATCCTTAGTGTCAATAGAATGTGTTCAAAAGTGTTAATATATTACAGGTTTGTCTTGAAACTTGGCTAGATGTAAGTATGGAATCTACATATATTTAAGTGTTAAATATGTGTTTAACTGGACCTTTTTTGGGGGTGAATGCTGATTCAGCAAAATAAATACAGTGCATATATTTTTTAAAAACTTGTTGTTTGCAGATATACAAGACAGTAGGGTGTATTCTGACATATTGTACATACATGGAGTGCAACCCATTCCAATTTTGATCCCATTCTTGTGATTGTACATGATGTGGAGTTACACTGGTTGTGTATTTATAGGTGAACATAGGAAAGTTACATATGTTTATTCATTCCATTGTCTTTCCTATTCCCATCCCCCCCTCTTTTCCCTTCACTCCCATTTGTCTAATCTAATGAACTTCTATTCTACTCACCCCTTACTGTGTGTTAGCATCCACATATTGGAGAGAACATGTGGCCTTTGGTGTTTTGGGACTGGCTTATTTCACTAAGCACAGAGCATAGGTTTTATACATGGAATTCAGTGGACTCCGTATTGGAAGGCAAAACTGTTGAACACCAGTATGGAATTCATTTTGAAGTTTTTTATTTACAGAGGAATCTATACTCTTACAGACCAGCAGCAGGAAGATGCAGTTGGATACCTGGACCACAGGATTCAGTTAGAATCAGACTTGATCTTGATTTCCTTGGAAATATGAAATGTGCAAGGTTGTGCACCCCTGTGCTAACTTTCCTCTCTTCAATTAGATTTCACTGCTGTACTTGTTCTTGCTTAAAAACACAAGACATTTACTAAAATAAATTCCAGGTTGGAAAAACTTGAGTGAAACAGAGGGATAAAAATGACTGAAGATGCAAGGCTATCTTTTGCTCTAAAAACAGATATTCTTTAAAGTCCTTTAAAATCTACAGGCTGTAATATAACCAGAATACACTTTGTAACCAATCTAAGCCAGGCTTTAACTCTGTCTCCCAGGTTTCTGGATATATTATTGGGTGGCAAATCACTTACTAAGTCCTCTGCCCAAATTTTATCAACTTTAAAATAGCCACATCAAGTATGTCATGAGGATTTAACTGACAGACACCTAAGCTAACACAGTGTGGGCTTACAGCATCCAAACACCTTTCTAAGCATTTTAAAAACAGACTCATTTAATCCTTAAAACTTCCTGAGATGTCACTACTATTAGCACCATATTCTTCCAAATGAGGAAACTCATTCAAAGTTAGATAATTTGTTCAAGGGCACCAGTATGATCAGGATCTGAACTTGGGTAGTTGGAATCCAAAGACATGGCCCAGAACATGGAAACTCAAGAAATATTTGTTCCTTCATTTTTGCTGGGCTACAGGTAATTATTTTACAGATGAAGAATCCAAATATATAAAATAAAGCTTACTTTATTATAAAGGTGATAAAAGCCTTCCCTAGTGTTTATTTTTAAAATATCATTATTATCTTCAGTTTTTATGTAACATTAAAGTTGGATTATTCACAAATAGTAGTATATTTTAAAGAGCACTGAAAATTTATTGGTGTGTAGGTGTTAAATATATGACACTAGGCCATGAGCATGTGATGACTCATGAGTTGTGATGAGTCAAACAACTGCTTCTGTCATTAACCCCAGGTAGAATGGGGTTTACTAAAATTTTTAAAATCAAATTTTCATTTTACTGAATTAAATCATAGGTTAAAAATATTAATGGTTTTAGACTTCAATGCATATTGGATATATGGTTTACTCACAAAATATAAGTACAATCTGAAAATTAAAACAGAAACATCTATAAAGCCTTAATATTTTCTAAAGTCCCCAGCATTAAAGGAACCCATTTTTTTTTTCAAATTCTACTTCCTCCCATGTCATGATGAATTATATAAATAAAAATGTATATTATCCTAGATGAAAATGTAAAGGCATGGAATTTTTAAAGTAAAATGAGCAAACAAACCCAAATTAAACCTACAAAATGCTGTCTTTAATAAGTCTAAAATTAATTATATCGCAATTCACTTTAGTCCTGGGTATCACAGTCTTCCAGTCTTTGTTCCAGACATTTCATTGAAAAATGTTCATTTTATAGCCCCTGGACATATTAAAATAATGGACAATATAAAAAAGAAAATTTCACTGCCTGGGATGTTTCAGCACTTTTTTGCAGTTCTGCAGAGGATATTTATTGCCAGAAGGGGGCAGTGTTAGGCTAAAAACCCAGGAAAGCTTTAGGAACTGTAGTTGAAATCAGGTAGTTCACAGCCCAGAGACTCGGGATTGATCATTAAAGACTTTATTATAGATAAATAACATAAACTCCAGCAAATCTAACCATTAATCTAAATGTTTATCAAATGCTTATAAAGGTTATTCAATAGAAAATGAAGGCTATGTGATAGATTTCAAGAGATAACCTTCATAGCATTTTCAACCAACCTAGATGAGCAGTGCGGTGAAATGGGTCTAACAAAACAACAGAACGCAAACCTTTTCAAAGAGATGAATGAGACAGCAAGGTCCACACAGCTTACCATTCATCAGGAGAGCACCCATAGTCCTCAGGTTCAGGGACATGGCTTCAGAAAGCAAGAGGAAGGACAGAAAAAGGAAAAATAATCACAGAACGTCTGGGAGCATAAAACCATAAAGGAAGTGCTGAAAGATGGATCTCCAAAATGTTAGGAAAATGGACTTTTAGTTGAGTCTGAAAGAATGGCAGTTAGTATAGTAAGTAGAATATGATGATTTATGGTTAGCTAAGCAGGTGTACAAAGGTATCCTGTAACTGCGTAGCCAATTTGCCTCTTCACCATGGAATTTACTGATTTTATGTAATGCATTCAGATTCAGTAAGAAACATTTAAACTTAGCAACTTAAATGTTTGCTAAAACCACGGCAAAGTTAATCACACATAAAGCATAATCAGAAAAAAGCGTTTTAATGATACAAATGTGCTGATACCTAGGAATGAATTATCATACTGTAACTGTCCCATAAAAAAGATCTAATGGAATAATCTAGTAAGTTTAGGCAGAAGCATCCCTAACACAAAGTTGACCTTTACAAAATAATCATTACTAGCAACTATGTACAAATCTTTTTATTTTTCTGCCTATCATGAATTCAAAAGGGCAAACTTTGGGGCAAAAATAAACAACATGAGAGAAAATTTACTAAAATTAAATTCTAGAGCATTACTTTAAGCATTAATATTTTCTTTTGACAAAATTATGACATTCTCAGAATTAGCTGAAGATTTCATATCTTATCCTTCTAGCTAATTAAATGCAGTGGGACTCACCTTTGACTCTATCTAGGATAAAACAGCTTTATCTTCCGTAGACGCACTGAAGAAGGATGAGCTATAAACTTGTAACTCCAAAGGCAGTGGCTGGTGTTTGGAAGTTTGTATTACTATCTCCTGGGAGGACAGACAACTTGCTTTCTTCTGTTGTGGTTACAAGTGCATGTGTCTAATAGTTTCCCATATTAAATACTATCAAATACTATTATGGGGCAAATGGGAACCTGTGTAGGTACCTATGACCTAAGAGAGCTCAGAGAAAATCCCACAGTAACACGATTGACAGTAATCACTCTCCCCACCCTTCAACCATAGAGATTGGCTAGAATTAGATAACAGAGTTGTGTGACCCTGATGTGTATACACATGCTTGTCAGAAGTCATGGTTTCCCCAAAGCCTTCAGATAGTCACAGCTCTCTATAATGCTGACAATCCAACTGTCCACCAGGATGTGTGGGCAGGGATCTTAATTAGAAACTCAGTCAGGGTTAAGTATGCCTAAAGCAAATGCACAGATAATACATTAATCTTGCAAAGGAGTTTAACAACCAGTTTTAATCAATACAGCTTTTGGTATTCTTGAAAATATTCTACAACACTCAAAGAGCACATTGCTCTTTACAAAATAATCATTGCTAGCAACCATGTACACTTTTTTTTTTATACAATTAAACTTTTCAAACAAAAGAAGTGCTGTGTTTTTATTTTCTTCTAAACTCTATATCTGGAGAAGGATGTTAGAGACAGTGTAATTTCCTGCCTCATTACATTTTAAGCATCAGGATTACCTGAAGAGGAATTTTCTAGGGTCACAGGATGAACTAGAGATAATGCTAGAACCCATGCCCATGTTTGCACCTCACCATTAAGAAATGTTACTTTCCCAAGAGGTACTTTGTTTCACTGGAAACTTAAACTATATATGACAACACTTTGATCAAACCCATCCTTGTTCTCTCAGTTGTTAACAATGATACCAACTAACACAAGAAGAGCACTGCTCTTGAGAACTACCACCTGCAGGTAATTTAAGACCTGTTCCAAGAATGAGAAAAACCTGTACAAAATGCAGCAGAAAGACTAGATCTCATTTTAACTTTCTGCTCTGATAATTTCACAATCGATAATTATGAAGTTCTAAGTTCTAAGAACCCGCTTATTCAATTGGAAACTGGGTAAAGTCCAAGGAACAGGTGCATTGTAGAAATAATATCTATGAATGAATATAGAATCTGTGTAAAAACAGACAGCACCATAAATCTGACAGCAAATGTATAATATGACAAGCTCAAGAGTCACATTAGGCCTTTGCTTCTATTCTTGGGGATTACTGTGGGTAGAATGTGTAAGTACAAGATGCCAAAGAGTGTGGCTGAAACTCTCCTGTTCCAGGAGCAACTGGAGGAAAGCAGTGAGGTGAGCTTCTTAGATCTAAGGGAATGAGGAAATCTTCAGATAAAAAGGAAAAATGCAAAGACAGCATCCAGTCCTGGAAACAGCAAGCATGTCTCTCAGACCACCAGCCTGTCTTCAAAGTGTGAAGAAGCCCTTCAGTCAACTCCTTTTAACTTCATTTATAGGCAAAGATTTAAGTCCTTTTTACTCTTTCTTGTTCCAAAGAACAAGCATGTCTGCCTCCATCTATTTCTCTTTGTAGACCCTGAATCCAGGAATAACCATGTATCTTTAGAATTTTTCATGAAATATTTGTAATTTTAAGCCAAACTTTAACTCAAAATTTAGCTCAAAATTTTTTTTAAAAATTCAACTCTTTTTATATTGGCTTACTGCTCAGAGAAAAAGTGTGAATAAGAGTGGGTATGAACCAGAAAACCCAAAAGCAAGTACCTATTTGTATGATTAAGAGATCATTATTTACCAGCCTCACTGTAGATAAGAATAGTTGTAAAATTTGATGACAGACCAATGTCAACCAGCCAGAAGAGTGTTTCAATTTTTGATGATGTCTTTTTTAGTAATGTAGAATTTAATCTTCTCATATTGTTCTACAAGTATTTCTAAGAGAAGAGTCTGAACAGTTTAGGCAAGCATACCTAAAAATACAATATAAATTAAATGGGTGCCCAACCAGCATGTTCTAAACAACATTATCTGGATGATAAGAAACTTTCATTAATATTAATTATCTTCTAGATTAAAATGAATTTCACATCCAGTGACTCAGAGGCTGAGGCAGGAGGATTACAAGTTCCAGGCAAGTCTTGCAATCTAGCGAGACCCTGTTTTAAAATAAAAAGGGTTGGGGATGTAGCTCAGAGGTAGAGCACCACTGGGTACAATCCCCAGTATCACAAAAAAGATTAAAAAAAAAACAAAAAAGGTTCATATCCCTACCTCCTTCGCATCATCAGAATTCTAGATTGCTCTACAAGTGCTAAGAGGTGAGATGATATAAGAAAAACCAGTCATAACTGAAGGAGAAACAACAGTGTTTTAACTTGAAAACTGACCAAGGCCTGACTGTATTGTCTCACCACATCCAAGCTGCACTCTTACTGCACCATTGCAAATGGAAACATATTTACTCCTTATTACCAAGGCCAGATGGAGACCCTTTTACAAACCTAAACACTGAAAAACCTACTGAGCAAAGACCCACCTCATTTCATCCTCAGTGAAAATAATACCAAACTCTATGTGTGTCCTGAAATTAAAACAGCTGCTTTCTAGATTAAAGAAAAAAAAAAAAAACAAGAACGAAACCCTCCTCTAATAAGAATTCCCAAGAGTACCAAACTGTTAGCATTAATTAAATGTGTATATCACATTCTCATTAAAGGGGGGGGAAAAACTCACCCATAAGCAACTCCTGCTATAGTGCACTTCTTAAACTGCATTACATTGCATGTCAGAGTCCCAGTTTTGTCAGAAAATATGTATTTAACCTAAAAAAAAGGTTAAAATTTCTCATTAATGTTTCAAATTTTTTAGAGGGGAAAAAATTCCTTTATATTTTTAAATTAACTTTGTTACATTGTAGGGGTACAATGAACGTTATTAACTGACTAGTTCTTGCACACACATCAGAGAGGACATTCAACTTTTAAAAAATATTTTAGCAATAAATTATTTCACATGTTGGTATTAAAAACTATCTAAATATTCAAAATACTATGGGCAGAGAGAAATATGCCTGAGTATGGTCTGATTTTTCATTAGAGAGTATCACTACTGTACTGGGATGTCTGTCAACATTTCTCAAAATAACAACCCAACTGTAGAATTCATGATAGCTTGTGCAATTAATTTCATACAACATCTGAACTGGTAACAAAAAGAAAAATTCTGTCCTGCATACTATTTAAATACTAAGATTTTGGAAGTGGTGATGATATAAGAAAACAAAATCTCAGGCAGCTAGCTTACATGAGTGGATTAACAGATACACACGTGCAGTTGTATGCCATAAGGTCTTTTAGTCACCAAGGGACCACAAATATGATGGTGATACCACCAGGTTATATTGCCTAGTGAGACACAGACATCAGTATGTGTAAGTACATTCTATGTTGTTTGCACAATGACAAAAATCAGCTAACAATGCATTTTTCAGAATGCATCTCTATTAAGCCATGTATTGTATGACTTATGAAATGTAAACGTAAAATTCCTATTTGACTAAACTCACACAACTTGAGTTTTCCCTTCCTTTCTAGTTGAAAGGTATGAACAATTTTGCAATTCTAACATTTTCTGTACTCATCAGGCTACAAGTTGAGGACATGCCTAGGTTTGTGCAGTATCTTATCTTGAACACAGAATCCACTTTAAACAGAGTTGAAAACTTCACTTACTGAAAATGAAGATGGTGAGATGTGTACTAAAAATGTCCCTATGTGGATTATTCAAATATTGGAAAATTAGGAGTTGTTACCTCATCTGAAGTTGTCCCATACGACAGGAATTATACCAAATCTGACTTCTGATTCAACACTTACCTGGCCAAGTTCCTCATTCAGATTAGATGTTCGAGCCATAGCAGCAGTATCTGTGGGTTCATAGTGCATGTCAAGATCCTTAAAAAATAAACAGAGAAATGAATACAACTAGTTATAAGGCATTGGGTTGAAATTTAAAAGAAAGCAGTATTGTGACGGTGACAGCTCCTTTAGGAGTTGTCCTTTGTAGAGTTGCTTCGTCTCCCTTTGCATTCTAAATTCTACAAGAACGCCAGGCCTACGTGATGTAGATGTTAACTGCTAAATAATCTTTCTTCTGATTTACAAAACCCAGAACATCTCCAGACCTTTGGATAACATCAGAATGTGTTAGGCCCCTCCTTATTCTTTAGTCCTTGAGCACAGACTAACACAAACACTGCCTATATGACCTCCTTGAATTTCTTCCCTAATCTTGCTTATCTTTGAAGACAGAAGACCTTGTAGGCCAGAAGTCCATCTTCAGGTGGGCTAAGGAAAACCAGTTGGATCTAATAAGGTGGCTACCAGAGTGACCAACCAACAACCTCTAACTTCACTATAATCCTATCTGCATGCTAAATGATACACCTCCAGCTCCATGACAGTTGACAGTTGCCACGGTAGTCACAAGAAACATAAAAGGAGTGAAAAATGGTGTCACTCGAATTTCCAGAAAATCTCTACTTGTTCCCAGAAAAAATAAAATAACCATGAATATTCATACCCATTATTAGCATATCCCTGATTTCTTTTACCCTTAATTTCTCTTACCCCATATCTATCACCTCCAGCCCCAAACAGATCTATAAACGGATCTGTGAGCATTTTTCTCTGCATCCCCATTCTTTGCCAAAGAAAACCCTTCCTTCATTGCTCAACTGGGGCTTGGTCCATTTATTGATTCTGTGATTCTGAGAAGGAAAAAGGACACCATTTGGGATCAAAAACTGATGACATTAGGGCAGACAGAGATACACGGTAGTTAAGAGTATGTCTCTGGAATCAGGCAATCTAGGTTGGCTGTCATTTGGTTGTTTTCAGTAAAGGTGACCTATTGTAAAGACTAAATAAGATAACACATGAAATGTGTTCCCTGGAGTGTCTGACACTAGGTAGGTGCTTAATGACATGAGAAAGAAAAGGGCAACTAAAGGTTGCTCAAATAATTAGGTCGTCAACCCCCTGGGAAAATTGTCCAAGAGATTCTACCTGGTTGTACCTTTTGGGCTAAGTTTTGTATTCAGCATACTTGAAAGCCAAGCAAAGGTACCTCTCAAAAGCCAAAAGAACTTATCTGTTCTTGCCTTGTGTCTAGAAGTCATGAGGTTTGACTCTAATAGCCAACAAAATTAATATTTTCTATAGTGGAAAAGTTTGTCAACAAGTCAGAGTTGTGGTTTAATGATTTTACACATCAAATGAAAAGGCCAGACTCTAAACCAAAACAGATCTCTCTCAGATCTGTGTTCTGAACTGATCAGCATCACTTCTGGAAGAGGCTATTGAGTTTTATGTGCCATATTTTAAGAGAGACATGAGCCAACCAGGCTATATTTAGAGAAGAGGGAAGAGTGGTCAGAATGGAGAGTAATCTGGAAACTTCATGAAACAAAGAGCAATCAAAGGAGATGGGGATGTTTATTTAGGGAGAAAAGGATATGGCAGAAGAGCAGGAATGGAAGCTGAGTTCAAATATCTTAGAAGGCTATAATTCAGAAATAAAATAAAATGTTTTCACACAGATTCACTGGGCAGAAGCAGAATCAAAGGAAGATGATTACAAATCTCATTTCTATACAAGGAAAAAGTTGCCTTGTAAGGGAAGAGGGGAAAACAAGTCTTCCATCTCCAGTATTCCATCCATCAGGGATGTTACAAAATACCTGTATATAAGAAATGTGGTTTAAAAGCCTAAGCCTGTTATGTTCCTCCAACACTAAGCTTATATAATTATTTGAAGTCAATATTATTTTTGAAAGTCCAAATAAAAAATAACAAATTGATTGACTAGTCATTTGACCTTCATAGTGAATTACCTTATAATATCTGAATGAGAACCCTTCAGTAAGTTTCAATTATATTTGGACACATTACAAAATTCTTCAGCAATGTAATCCTTGTATGAGGACAGCTATGTCTGCAGCTCATTTCAGATGTCTACATGACACTGATCTCCAACCAAGGGATTAAGAGACTGACACTTACCACAAGAAGACATTGAGCGGTTGCAATAGTATCATAGGCTGAATTTTTAAAAATCCCAATATTGTCAATATAGAAAGGCTTTAAATGATTTAAGAAACAAAAATAACAGCACAATTTCTTAAAATAAAGAAAATCAAACTTCCTGATGGATTTAATGTAGATCAATTAATTTAAACTTTGATAATCTAAACCTGAAAGTATGATAATGTTTATTAATTTTTTTTAGAAAACAGATGTCTAATACATTTTACCAATAATTATAAAAATTTAAGAAAGTAATTAAGAAGAAAAGTTCATGCTGAGATTGTTAACAGTGTGGAAAAATAAACTGTAAATGTGAATAAACATGAGAGATGATCTGGTTGTTACCAATAGCAAACTCAGCATCATTTGTAGAGTACTTGATTGTTTATGAAGTTCTTTGCTATGTCAAGAGACTCCTTGATATATACAGCCACAGGGAGATGTGGGTAAAGCATGTTTTATCATCCCTATGTGAGTGGCCAAGAAAATAAACTTGAAAGAAGTCAAGGGACTAGGCAAAGTTTGCATATGTAGCAAATTATAATACTAGAACTATAATCCAGATATTTATTAATTCCAATCTCATGGTCTCCTTCCTTTTCAACCACTAAGTATCCCAAAATAGGTTTCCTGAATTAGAGAACCATTTTTTTTCTCTCAAGATACCTAGTTTATAAACATGCATGCTTTTGAGAAGAGGGGATTTTGTTAAAATTACATCAGGCTCAAAAATATCATCTTGTAGTCAATAAAAGGTAGGTGTAATTAAGATTTTCTTTCTCCTGGGGAGATGAAAAAATCTTATCATAAGAAAACAAAATGTATTGTTATTGTAAAATAATAACTCATATTTACCCAGTTTATGAAGTATGCCTGGGTGAATTTCACCACCTCTAATGTAACCAACAAGCTGATTGGAATGAGATTGTTGAAAAGGATGATGAAGGTCAAGAAATTCAGTCCAAAATTATTAGCACCACCATCTGTTGGGAGAGATGAGAAGAATAATTTACAGATTTATTTTATTTGCACTGATAAAAATTTAGCATAGTAAGAATGTTCCATATTATACAGCCTATGTGGATAATTTGGGAGGAACATTTTGCTGACAACATGTCCTGATTCTCAAATACATCCTTCAAGATGGAATTACACTACAGTTGGTCCTCCATATCTGAAGGCTCTGCATTTGTGGGGTGGAGGGAATGAAAGAACACAAACTGTCTATATATGTGCATACCACTTTCATTGTCATTATTCCCTAAACAATACAGTATAACACCTATTTGCATAGCATATACATTGTATTATGTATTATAAGTAATGCAGAGATTTAAGTATATGGGAGAATGTGCATAGGTTACATGCCAAGTCTATGCCATTCTGTATATAAGAGACTTGAGCATCTGTGGATTTTGGCATCCTTGCTCTGTCCTGGAACTAATCACTCATGGAAACTGAGGGATAACTGTACTTGTATTTGATATGCTGTTAATTCTATTAAGAGCTGCATAGTGGTACTAAAGTGTGAAAGAACTACTAAGTACTGCAAATCACGTTTTACAAGTCCAGAGAAGACAGAGGTTTATAAATGTAAAATTTCAATTGCATAGAATGACTTCATATGAATTCAAAAAGCATTTTCAATTTAAAGCACACTTTTAAAAAGCAAGCAAGTAAACAAAATAGTGGCAGTAAAACCAATTCCAACTGTAGGAGTATTATTCATTCATAGGTAAATTATACTCTTTCTTCTATCCTCCTATCTTCTCTCTCTCTCTCGTACTAAGGATTGAAGTCAGAGGTACTTCACCACACATTCCAAGCTTTTTAAATTTAATTTTATTTTTTGAGACAGAGCCTTGTTGAGTTGATTGTGGCCTTACTAAGTTGCAAGCTTGCTTTGAACTTGGGATCCTCCTGTCTCAGCTTCCTGAGCCACTGGGAGAATAGACATGTACCTGACCTCTTCCTTCTCAATAAGGAAAGTGAAACAGGTATCCCAGACAAATTGCAAAGAATATGAAAAAACAAACTGATGATAATAGTAACACTTTTCATGTTAAAATAATAAACCAGGGAGTATAAAAATGACTTGTAAGAGCTGCAAAGTTAAATAAATATAATAAAAAGCAGATTTTTAAAAATCAGTTTTTGCAATAAGACTTTACTAGAATTAGTTTTCACACTTGGAAATTAAGTATTTACCAAATGGAAATGCAAACCCACTTCCTAGAAATACCCAGGGGTGGCACATTAATACCACAACCACACAAGGATGTATGCTCCACAGGGAATCTAACAGCACTTTCCCCTGGTCAAGGTGAGTATTAACATAGGACTCTCTGTATTACTGAGATCAAATGCAAGTGCATTCAATTAAAACATTTTTAAGGTATGTAAACTACTTTATAATAAAACATGCATGCATGTGAGAACACACACAATCTTCTTTCTGTATCAGATAGTTAACTATTTTTAAAAAATAGCTTTTACTTATGAATATCATGTTAAGGGCTATATTTACTGAACATTTTCTACTATTAAGGATTGTTTATTGTGTTTTCAAGGATTTTGAAATTTAGAGATCCTAAAATTTTGTGTACTTTTATTGGATACCACATTGAAAACTAAACACTAAATGTCAAATTATCTTGACAACAAGGTCTTCTTTTTAGAAACAGGAAATTCCATAAAACAAATCCAGATCAATTGTGAAACAATCACATGTTAATGAAAGTAAAAAAGTGCAGTCACGACATCATTGCTTACAGTTTAGATTGAGATACCAGTCTCTTCCAGAGTGCCTTCGATTCCAAATGGCTGAGCCCACGGAACAGATAAGAGACATGGCAATTAAGATACAAAACAAAATCAATATTTGTACATTTGTAATCCGTTCCACATTGGAGAGCTTAAGTGGCGGACTCGTTGAATTCTGTAAAAAGAAACAAGATGAATAGTTAAAAAAAAATGTACACAGTTTAGTGACGTGTACTTGACATGTGATGAGGATGACAACATGAGTCACAAGTCAGTATCAAGAGGTATGTGTATATATAAATTATGCAAAACCCATGCCAGGTAGGACAGGTGTCAATGGTTAGGTACCTCTTTTTCCCAAGGCTACTATACTTTCCAAACCTGTTTTCTATTAAATATTATTTCTTTCACAGACATTGTGGCAGGTGAGATGCACTTGGCTATTTAAGCAAATAAGGTACTGCAGAAACATCTAGTTAGAGTGTCTGCTCAAGAAAGGAGAAGACAAGATCTATGCACCTACATCCAGACACCTGGAAACTCTTAACTATGAAGGCAACATTTGAAAAATCTCTCATCTTCAAATTTCTGGTGGCATTTGGTAATTGTTTTCCTGAGCATAGCAGCAATGCAGGTAGCCCTGATTATAAAAGATAACAAAGGAGAGTTTCCTTTCAAATTATTTATGCTAGATCTGTACTAACTAAGGAATCCGTAGGACAGTATAAAACAAAGATTTACAGAATAGCTAAGGATAAAAGAATTAAGAACAGTTCCACTTGCCTGTTAATAACATCTTTGTGCCTGTACAATGTACAAAGATATTAGCCTTTAAGAGTAGATTTTCACTTGGTATTTAAAAGTGAGTTTCCCATACCCATGGAACCACTGAACACAGATGGTATCATGATGCAGAGAAGGAGCACTTGCAGGCAAGTGTAAACATTGGTGCTAGGATGAAAGCTGATGGCAAAAATAGCCTTACATAAAAATGTTATAAAAATGGCAATTTGATTCACACTTTTCTTTAAATTACATGAAAAAATAAAATTTAAAGTATGATGATTGCATTAAAATAAAATTAGAAGACACATACTTTAATGCAGAGCACTCACTGTTACTGACAACGTAAATGATCACCAATAGTCAGAAAATGCTGCCAACAGATCACACATCTAACCATTCATGCACCAGGTGATCTCTGGTGAAATTTCCAGTGTTCCTGTGTACAGAGTCCTTCTCACAGGGAGGGGATTTAAAGGCCCCACACATCCTGGAGGGCCAGACTCTGGATATGTGGGGTGGGGCTCAGAAATCTAGGACAGATGGTCTGCTCTGTTTGGAGTACTGCACTGAGAGCTACAAGTGATGTATTTCCAAAAGACTGAGGCTCCAGATATTTCATAGATAAAAATCTCACCTGCATCAGCTTGGTGTCATGTCCAGTGTAGACAACTATTCCATGAACCCACTGAGTATTTCTCAACTGAGCACCTCGAAGAAGAATCTGATCTGCTCCCAGAGGAACAGTGCTAGGACAGAGTATACTGACATTAGAAATGACATTTTCTAAAATGCTTAAGAACTGCACAGTCACAGTTCACCATATAGTCACTATATGTTATTTTAATAATATATTTTAATAACCCTTCTCACATTTGCTTTATTTCTAGAAAGCAAGTAATTTTCCCACCAAAGAGAATTATTGTTTTAGACATGAACAGTGGCTGGGAAAGTAACTATTGATTGGTGGGAAACAGCTGTTACTCCTCCTTAATATCCTACTAGCCAAGTCCTATAATATTTTTATCTCCTATGGACTGAATTGTGCACCCCCCCATTCTGGCTTCATATTCCTATGCTGAAGTTCTAACCCCCTAATATGATGTTTTTTTTTGGAGTTGGCAACTTCAGGAGTTAATTCGATTTTTTAAAATGTACAAGGGTGGGATCTTCATGTTGAGATCACTGCCGTTTTAAGAAGAGATACCAGACAGCTTTCTGTCTTTCTACCAAGTGAAGACACAGTGAGAAGACATCTTTTACTGACAAAAAGAAAACCCTCATCAGAATCAAACCACACTACTATCCTGATCTCAGATTTCCAACACTCAGAATAGTGAGAAAAAACTTCTCCTGGGAAAGCTACCTGGTCTGTGGTATACTGTTATAGCAGCCTGAGCAGACTAATATGCTATCCCAAAGAGAAGACAGTGTTTTGGAATTCAGAGGCTAATTCTTAAGCCTATTTATGACTTTTCCTAAATTAATACGTTGATTTAGTTTCCTGAAATGTTTGGAAATGGTGGACTAAGAGAACTGCAGCAGACCACCCAACATACACCCACACATTAAATGAAAAATAGCTTTATGTATAATAGAGGTTCAAATTCTGTCTCTCTTGTTTGTCTTTCTGTCTCTTGCACTCTCTCTCTCTCTCTCTCTCTCTCTCTCTCACACACACACACACACACACACACATACACACTCTCTCTCTCTCTCTCTCTCTCTCTCTAAGATAAATACACAGATCTCACTGTATGTAGCACTGACATATCTCCCCCACAGAGACAGGTCCCTGTACTTAAACTTCCAGGTCATTTGTTTTATAGTACCTGAAGATCAATTCTCTAAGAATTGCAAATACATTTTCAAGAAATGGTAAGCATTTTTTTTTTTTTTTTTTTTTTTTTTGGTACCGGGATTGAACTCATGGCACTTAACCACTGAGCCACATCCCCAGCCCCTCCACCTTTTTTTTTTTTGTATTTTATTTAAAGACGGAGTCTCACTAAGTTGCTTAGCACCTTGATTTTGCTGAGGCTGACTTTGAACTTGTGATCCTCCTGTCTTAGCCTCCAGAGCCACTGGGATTTAGAGGCGTGTGGCCAGCAAATGGTAAGCATTTTGAAGTTATTCATCGCCTGTAATTTAAGCCACATTTTCATGAATAAAACTCAAGTTGGGTCACTTGTGGGTTTTCTGTAAGGCCACTCTCTAAGGAAAGTTATTAGGTGATACAAACTAATACAAGGATACAGTACTATCATAGATATGTTGGGCTACTTGATGGAAATTTAATATACAAAGTTAATGGCTCAAGGGTTTCTATGACCTAGTTTTCATTTTAATAAGGAAAAAAAAAAGCAAAAGCAAATGTTATGGTTTTGATGTGAGATGTCCCCCAAAGCTCATGTGTGAGACAATGCAGGAGGGTTCAGAGGAGAAATGATTGGGTTTTGACAGCCGTAACCCAATCAGTGAATTAATCCCCTGATGGGACTAGTTGAGTTGCAATGAAGTTGGGTATGGCGTGGCTGGAGCATTGGGGGTGTGAGCATCATGTGAGCTGCTTCCCTCCACCACTCTCTTCCTCCATGATGTTCAGTCTCATCTTGAGCCCCAAGTAATGAAGCCAGCTGCCTATAGACTGAGACCTCTGAAATTGTGAGCCCCCAAATAAACTTTTCCTCCTCTAAAATTGTTCTTATGGGGTATTTTAGTCACAGCAGTGAAAAAGCTGAATAAAACAGCAAAAAACTCAAACATAAAAATATAAAAAATTTTTAAAAAGAAAGAAGGAAACAATCTCCCCCCTTCCCCCCAAAAATCTACAGAGAACACAGAATCTTTGTTAATGAAAGCTTCATGTGACTAAGGCCTTCATGCTCTATCTAGTAAGCTCAGAGGCCAGCAGCAGCTTGGGTCTTAGACATTTTTTCAGGACCTATATAAATTCTCTGGCTTAGGTGAAATCAATCAAGATGAGTGGGTGAGAACAATACTCAGGTGAATCCTTATTACTACAGAGTGCATTTTAATTTAAAGAAAGGAAAACCAACCATAACTTTCATTCTCTAGGTACAAAAGCGTGCCTTCTGGACCCAACTGTATGGGTCCAGAACTCGAGATCCTCCTGTTTCAGTCTCCCGAGTTGCTGGGATTACAGGCATGCACCACCATGCCCCCAACTGTATGGGTCCAGAAGGAATGCTACTTTAGTCCATTTTGTGTGACTAGTTAAAAAAATACTCAAGACTGGGTATAAGAAAATATTTTTATTTTAACCTATGGTTTTGAAGGTTGAAAAATCCAAGATTAGGTGATCACATCTGGCAAGAGCTTCATGTTGTGTCAAAACATGGCAGATAGCATCCCATGGGGGGAGTACAAGTGACACGGAGCTGTGTGAAAGGAGCCAAACACATGGGATGGCCTCATTGTATAACAACTTGTCCTTGCCATGACTAACCCTGTGATAAGGGCATTAATCCTTCTGAGGGTGGAGCCCCCAGGACCTAGTTACCTCCCCCTTGGTCCCACCAACTCTCAATACCATTACATTGGGGTATTATGCACATAAACTTTTGGGAGATAAATCATATTGAAACCACAGCAGAAGAACCCTTCTTGGATATGTCTAAAAATTTGGGGTGCACTTGAGAGTTGGGAGGGACCTTGGGCTTATAGCAGGTTTCCATGAAGTTCTGGAGAAGCTGCTGGACTATGTTCTAGGTAACACAGGTACCCACTATTCCTCACTTATTCCAACAGGGCATAATGTAGGAACTGTCACTCAGAATTTGTGGTCTGGATTGACTGGAAATAGGTACAAACTGTTAAAAAGCAAAATGTACTACTTTTTAATTACAAGGAGTTAAGAATAATTTGTTTTCATCACAGCTGGAATTCAAAGCTTCTGGCATTAGACCATGACCCTCATCCTTAAAGTAATCAAAGTATACTCATTCATTCCACAGGGTCTCCAGATCTCTGGGTAATCACAGTCAAAATCAAATGTGTTAAAGGTCTTTAAGATCTACTTCTACATATCATATAAAACAAAACATGCTATTATATAAATTCTATCTGTATCCTAAATCTTGGCACCATCACACAAAATTTCTCCTTGACAGCATGAATTTGCTTGGCATCAATTTGAAGGGGAACTGATAAGAAATGGAAGCTGGCCAGTTAGGAATGTCACACTAAAGAAACACCACTTGTATAAACGGCCAAAGCTATCATTAGTATATAACCATATGTTCAGGGAAAGATAACTTGGGTTAAAAATTTTAAACAACAATTACTCTGATGGTTGCAGACAAGCTCTTAGTAGATCTGAATACTTCAAATGTCTTTTAAGGTTCCAATCTCTAATTGCACTCACAAGATGATGAAAGCACCAATAACATTTTCCCAGGTTGGTGGATTGAATCAGTGCATCTAGTTTACATTTAGTTGGCCTCTACAAATGCCTGGTAGATAAGGTATACTGTGGAGTTCTACCCCATTCTTTATTCCCCTTTGCAAAAAAAAAAAAAAAAAAAAAAAGCCCTTGAAAAAGAAGTGTATTTGTGATTCTCAACTCCTTCTATGATCTCAAACACAAGCTCATAGGTTCCACCTGTTCCAGTCAAGTTCAGTAATGTCCACTAGCTAAACCCAACTGATTATATATATTCAGCTTCCCTCAACCTGACCATCAGTAACATCTGACTCGATTTTGTGCTTTGCTCTCTACCTTGGTACAGTTTCCTCTTGCTCTGTCTTTTCACCCTACAAGTGGTCTCAGTCTCTTTCACTAGTCCTTCCTTTTTTTTTTTTTAAATCAACCTCACCCCTACCTTAATCCCATTCTGGGGGTTGATTCCAGGGCCTCATGCATACTAAGAAAGTACTCTACTACTGAGTCATATCCCCAGCTTTACAACCTCTCGATATTAGACAGTCCTAGGAGAGTCCTTGGATCTTTCAATTTTTCTGCTTAGACCCTTTCACTCTCAATGGTTTTTCCCAGTCACATGGCTTTATGTATCTCTGCCAACTTCTCCCCAATTTATTTCATCCAAGACATCTATCCCAAACTTCATATATATATATATTCAATTGTCTCATTGGACATCTCTGTTTGGACGTCACAAACAGTCCAAAACCAAACTGCTGATCTTCCTCCCTCAAAACCTTTCAGTGGATTCCCATTTCATTCTGAATCCACCCCCACAATGACCTACAAAGCCTCCTATAATATGGCCCACTGTTTGCTATTGGATTTTCTTCTATTACTGTCTTCTTTGATCACACCATTCCAACCACAATGGCCTAACATTCCCAAATTTCTCCAAGTACTTTCCCTCTTTAAGATCATGTAATAATATAACTAAAAACTTGCACTATTTCTTTTGTTTGGAATCCTCTCCTTCCAAATCTTCATATGGCTAAGTTCCTCACCTCCTACTCATCATTGTTCAAATGTTACCTTCTCAATGAGGCTGACTGCAACCATCCTGATTCCCTCCCACCTTCTCCCACTCTCTTATCCTATGACATCTTTTGCAAAGCCTTTATTGCTTTTTAATAGAGGCAGAATTTGCTTACTTATCGTGTCATTGTTTGTCAGTCTGCCCTTCCCCTTACTATGAGAAAGTAATCTCACAAGATGTTATGGTCTAAATATTTGTATGCCCCCAATATTTATAAGTTGAAACCTAATCCCTAGTACAGTGATATCAGGAGGTGTGGTCTTAAGGTTATTAGATCATGAAAGCTCTGCCTTCGTGAATGGGATTTGAGCCCCCCGTAGGGAAGTCCTGAGGGCCTCCACCATCTGAGGACATACAGCCAGTGCCATCAATGAGAAACATGTCCTCATCTGACACCAAGTCTGCTGGTACCTTGGTCTTGGATTTTCCAGCCTCCAAAATGGCAAGCAATATATTTTTGTTGTTTATAAATTGTCCAATCTAAGGCATTTTGTTACAGTGGCCTGAATGAACTCAGAACTAGGGCAGGAGTACTTATTTGCATTATTCGTTGGTGTCTTAATATCTGTAAATGGCCTAACACTCTAGGTGCATAAGAAATACCAGTTGAATGAATGATGGAAGAGGTAGAGAAGTGGTAGGAAAGAGGAGAGGAGAAAGAGATAGGAAGCAAGGAAAAACAAAAGATGTTACATATGATAACATGGTTTAGCAAAGTGCATGTGAGGGCTGGGAGTATAGCTCAGTGGTACAGCACTTGCCCAACATTCATAAAGCCCTGGGTTCAATCCACAGCACACCCCCTTCCCCCAGAAATTAAAAAAAAAACATATAAAAAACGAGGGCTGGGATTGTGGCTCAGTGGTAGAGCATTCACCTAGCACATTTGAGGCCCTGGGTTTGATACTCAGCACCACATAAAAATAAATAAATAAAGGTATTGTGTCCAACTATAATATAAAACAAAATTACACAGAGAAGGAAACAAATCACCCAGTACAATAAACACCTTGGAGATACAGCCTGAACTCCCCAAGGCATCCAGAGGTCACAGGAAAGGATCCAGGTCATGAATACTGGCTAGTTAAGCCCATAGCATGTATTCTGGTCAAAGGACAAGCCACAGGTTATTTACCCTCAGAAGAATCTGCCAGGAATGTGGAATATCCCTGAAAACTTCCAACTGCCAGATTGGCAGGAACCCTGGGAAAGCCTATACCACATGAATAGGGTTAAGATCCAACATTTTTATAAGACTTGGGCTGGAAAACAGACTTTCTTATAAAAAGGTCTTAAGTATTCAAACTTAGAGCAGAGGAAAATAATAGGTACCCAGAATCGGAAAACATGCAACAACATAAGAAAATGCAGCAAATGTGCTTTTACATACCCATGGCCATCAAGCCTTATATTTCCCACAAAATCGTAGAGATGTCTGTTTGGACTCTCACACTCAATTTTGCCAGAAATTCTCATCAAACTGTCAATGTCTTTGATATCGGAGGTTGCTGGTAAGCCCTGTTTAAATTTTTTTAAATAAGCAAAGAGGATGTTAAGTAAGTTGTGTTTGGCTTGGGGCTGGGGGATTCATTCAAGTCTTAGGACTGTCTTATGAACAATTCTCTCCTATTACACAATACTCTGTCAAATCATAGTTTAGGATTACCTTCTTTCCCAACTTGAGCGCGGTTTTTAGCACAAGATTAGGGCAGCTTTTGTGAAAGTACTAAAGTATAAACTAGTCTACAAAAATATTTTGAAGCCTCCAAGGAGAAATTTCTTTCCTAAAGTGAAATTAATGTTTAGCACTATACAATCTCAGTCTGCTGAAACTGACTTTTGTTTCCTGCTAGGATGGTATGAAAAGGAACTGTAGCAATCTAAGCTAATATTAAACCACAAGGTGAGTGAGTTTCAGAATAACAAAGAAAGCAGCAGCTTTTCAATATGGCAAAGCCAAATAATAATTTGGGCCAGTTGGGTAGGAAAAATAAATAAGCTGCCACATGTCAAAGCACTTAGAACCACTATGATTATTATTACCCAAGTGTTGGCTATTACATAAAATATATTACAAATAGTACTTACATGATGAACTATATTTAATCAGCGAGTGAATTTGAATATTCCGTTTACTTAACACTGGTTTATGAAACCTCAATGAGCAAGTAGTACTTGGAAAGAATTACCTCCCCTCAAGACAGTAATACTAAGAAAGAAGCTTTTCATTCCATGTACTAAAACAGGAATAAGTATATGAATCTATATCAGAACTTACCTGTCTAATTTTCAAGTTTGTTTCACCATCTAGGTTGGATGTCTCAATGTAGCACATGGCCTGGGGTTCGCTGTTGTTTAGAATTGAGAAGCACAAAGATTTAGTGGGAGAAAGAAAGCAGAATATTTACATGTTCAGACTCACCAAAGCCTTCTGTTCTAGGCAAAGCTAGAGTCACCTAGTTTCTAGATGATTTTTCATTCCAACAGCAAGATGCTGTGAGGCAGAACCCATGCATGACAAATCATGGATCAGCTTTCCAGCCAGAAGGACCCAAAAGCAATTTCCTGACAACACTCACTAATGGCCTTCAAGATAATGAAATGAGTAGATCTGTCACGTTATTTTTAAATTGTTCATCCATATAGACACAACACAGACTGTATCTGAAATGTAAAGTAGTTTGTGCCCAGATTTATCTTTAGTTCAGAAATATCAAGGAAGATTTCATGTTCATGGCCCACATGTAAATTGGTTAAGCTGATTAGAAAATTCCAGATTGCTATTTCTATAAGGTTGCATTTTTTTCACCTTTTAGTTATAATAATAAATAGTATCATACGGAGCATGTCATATTAAAAATTTAAGCCCCCTTTTAAAAGCTACATGGAAAGATTTTACAATAAAAGTGGACAATATTTTTCTGCCTCTGTTTTTTCCTCTCTCTTCAAAGTGCTTCAGAGAACACTAAGAAAGGAAAAGACAAAACTAAAATTGGCCAATTTGGCCTTATTGCTCTTTGTTTTAAACCTAAAAGAACCACTTCCTGAGTCCCCAACAAAGTATTTCAGTGAAGTCTGGCATGCAGTGGCCTGACAGCTTTGTTCTCCAGTTTTACTGCAGATGCTATATCCCTGTCTTACATTGTTCCCTTCCCATGATACTTTACTGCCCAGCAACAATAGACATGTGAGTTGGTTGTGCAGCTGGACAATCCGATCCTCAACTCTATGGAAAACCATTCTGAATTCCAATCTCAGTAGCATACATAAAAGCCTAAATTGCTATCATGTAAGCAGTTATGAATATAATTTCTTATGAGTGTGTGCAAAGCTTCCAAAGAAAGAAATCTGCAAGTCACACACACACATGGAATTTTCTAATCAACTTCCAATTTGTACATGTGCAAAAAGAAACTATTCCACAATTTCAGAATTGGGCAGTTAGCTGAATTTCATAGCCTAAAGATTTGTGGAAACTACTTAAACACATGGACATTAATCCAATATTTGACAGACTCATTTTAAAGTAACTGCAAGTTTTCCCTATGGGGTCATTCATAGAGGCTGCTCCTTTTTCCCAACTGGAGAAAAGTCTTCCAATGTTTATATTTTTATCAATTATTCAAAACTTTACTTCTTATATCACTGTCACAATAGTAATTTGGTCCTAGCAATTGCTTCAAATTTGTGACTTACTTATATATACATTTGGAACATTAAATGATCTATGAAATTATAAAACACATCTTTTGATACTATAGAAGAATGATCACAAACAATGCTAAATGACAACACTGATTCTACATTCTGGTAATAAGATGCATTGAAATTTACTGATGATACACTTATCAAAGGCCAGTCTCAGAATGAGTGAGAATAACATTTTATTTTTTTTCTCACAAAACAGATTTTCCAAGACTTTAAATAGCTAAGAAGTTATGAAGCTTAAATGGATGATTTCATTTGAAGTGGGGCAAATAAATATGCATCCAAAGTCAGAACATTCTTAATAACCACTGAAGACAGCTGTGAGGAAAGCAGTTCTTAACAGTGCTGTGAAAAGGCAGCGAGAAGTCAGGAATCATGCCAGATCAGAAACACTTCAGCAAATATGATCACATCCAAAACACAAACTACAGTCAGAGAGGCAAAGCAGGCGTCTTGATTAGCAAGTGGAAATGAAACAAGATGCAAATCACAATACAGACACTAGAAGACAGCTGAAGTTTATCACAGGAACGTGCACATTGTCACGAGTTACAAGTGGGATTAAAAACTAGTCCCAAAGCATGCGGTACAAAAGGTACAACATCCAGCTTTGTGCAGGGGGTCCTCTGTAAACCCTATTTAAACCCAAATTACAGTCATAATCACTAGAGATATTCTATGGAACTTGTAGAAAATTTCAAATATGAGAAATAAAAACATATTTAAGAAATACAATCAATTTTCCATGGCTGTTTCAAGAAAAGCTTAACCCTGTTCAAAACAATATCGTGGCAAGGTAGTAAGTTAAGCTTCAGTATTGAGGCATGTTGTTAAATATGGCTATTATTAATGATGCATAGGAAATTAAAATCTACCTTCACTGCATGTCTCTTGGACTCCTATCACAAACAATAGGAGTTAAATCTGCCTACTTGAGGCACAGACATCTTCCAATATGGTATTCATAAAATGCTTTTAAAACATCTGTGAAATGTCCATCACCAAGAATATAAAAAAGTTCATTTAAAAGAAAGAGACACAGAACTCAACCATATTTGGGTGCAACTGTTCTCTGGTTTAGGGTGAGGACCCTCTTACACATATCCTGTACAACTCAGTGGTTCTAACCTTGAGGACAGACTGATGAGATCTGCTGGGAGATGCTCCCCATTGGTCACTTTCACTATTTCCCCTACTGCCACCTACATGTCCCAGTTTAAAATAATTAAAATGGGGAAAAAATGAATAACAGAGAAGAAAAAAAACAAACAAATGGACAAAAGAGACAGAGGTTTGAAATTATTATAGAAAATAATACATGTTAATAAAAATGTCTAATGCCAATTTTTCAAAACTTATTTTGATCAGGTCTGAAAGCATAAGAAAACATTTAATAAGGATTACTTATTTGCTTTTAAAACCAATTTTCAATTTTTCAATGCAAAAACTTCCAATTTTTAAAGTTTACATATAAGCATTCCTTAACAAATTGAATAAAAACACTTCATATAAAGAGCTACTCTAACTTATAGATCTTACTTTATCTAATTCCTTAATCTCATTCCTTCTGCTGTAGATCTCATACTATCCAAAAAGCAAAGAAATCATTGTGGAAGTTATTTTTTAGGTTTTTGAAAAGCAAAGCATACTATACTAGCTTTCTTCAACCCCAACACACTAAAAAAAAAAAAAAAAAGAAAAAGAAAAAATTTGTTAAAAATATTCTGATTCAAAAATATTTTTAAAGTTAATTGTATAAGTATTGTATTACCTTTAATGCAAAAAAGCAAAGATATGGGTCTTAGGAAATTAGAAGGTGTAATTGTAGCATTTGGAGTTATCAAATAACAAAGTCTAGGTAATACATTGTGGTTTTGGGTGGTGGTGGGGCGGGGGAATGTAGGGAGGAGTTTAAGCCTTTGAAACAAGAGAAACATTTTCAGGGAGGGCATGAAATAGACATACTAAGAATATATTTGGACTTGAATTTAGCTTGAGTTATTTTACTCTATTTTATACTTTCTCAACGCATAAATGTATTATACTAAAATTTCAGTTTCTCCATTTCAAAAGTGAAACACAGTTAACTTTCAGCCATGTTCATGCCTTTTTTCAAACTAATTCACAGAAGATGCACTATAATTAAAAATGAAAAACATTTAGAAATATTATAAGCAATTGTTTATTCTTACTGCTTAACAGTGCCCACTTGCTAGTGAAAAGCAGCATGTACTTATTTTGACAGTGGACAGTGTTACATAGTAAAGATAATCAGGAATATCTCAACTTTGACTTAGTCACTGAAGTAGCTAAATGTAAAACAATGTCAAAATTTCTCTTTCTGTTAAATGATAAAAACTATAACCTAATTGTTAAGGTTAATGTAGTCTCAAAAGAGCTACATAAGTAAACCAACATGCCAGCTGAAAGGTGGTATTGTGATTCTGAGGAGAAATGTTTGCCTGGTAGCACAACCTTTATATTACTAAATAACCAAAAGCAATGGATCAGATAATCTGTTAAAAATATGATAATCTTTGGAGGAAAGACATAAAAGCTATTTTGATCTACTAATATTGATAGCCACTAGGAAATGTTTTCAAGTTTAGAAAACAAATTCTATAAAAATGCTCTAAAGTTTTAAAAATAAAGGTTAAGTAGCCTTTATCTGAAATGACTGGGACCAGGAGTGTTTCAGATTTCAGAGTTTTTCACATTTTGAAATATTTGCATAGAATTTTCCATTGAGCATCCAACTGTACAAGCACAGAGCTTGCTGAGGCGTTTCTGGGACTGCATTAAGAAAGATGACAAATGTTTTTTTAAAAATTTCAAGTTAGAATTAAAGTCAGGGCAGGATAGTCTGGCAGACAAAAATAAATACTGTACATGAATGGCTCAGCACATGATTCTAGGGTAATATCTTGAAGAGTTTAATCAAGAAAACATCAGTACTTTCTTAATTGCTAGAAGACTTTACCATCACTTTGATCTTTCTTATATACATATAATATCTAGATGGCCAATCATTAGCACATTTATTATTTAATAACCATTAAATGTACATCATTCTATTAGGTACTCTGAAAGTTCATCAATTAAAAAAAAAAAGAATTGGGGAACATCAGGGCTTGATCACTTAGTCTGTCTTCCTCTATGTGAAAGGATGAGACTATGTAGTTTGTTCAGAATCACCAAGCCAGGAAAAGAATTCTGGTTTTCTGACTGCTAAGTAGAGCTCCTTTTAACACCCAATATTACTCAGAACCTGAGACAATGGCAAGGAAATCACCCTTAAGTTTGCTATCATATGGCCAAGTGTAGACAGAAAGCTTTACTTCAGTTTTAGAAATTTTACCCCTACAAATAGTTGTAAGCAAAGAAAAGTAAGAACAGAAAGGCTGATTTTAAAAAATCCATATTAATTTTTCTGAAAACAAAAACCCATCTGTATGTGGCACAAAAAGTAACTGACTATAAAATATGGAAATAGAACCACCCCTAGCTTTTTCAACTACTTATAGACTTACTTCTGTAAATATCTGGGTAATTCTTACTTGCTCAAGTTTCACTAGCCTGTCATAAACCCAATCACTTTGAATCATGACCTGATTAAATAGGTTTTGAAAAAAGGACACTCCATATTTACATATGGATATTACAAATAAAACTGTCCAAGGAAATGATGATAAACAACCTCTAAAACAGTAAAAACATTTCTACTTAATTTATATTAGGACTAGTTTTACAGTTTTTAAACATAAAACCATTTGAAAATCACATTCTTTGAAGGGTAACTGCCATATGTTCTGAATACTAATTTATGACTATCTTAAATACGAGTATAACAAAAATTGTCTAAACTCAGTAACAGAAAGAGTTTAAGAGAAAGAGCAAGTACTTAATTTTTGGTTGGAAGAGGATGGCATTTTGAAAGGTATGATGGCAAAAAAAAGAAATCATTCATCCATTTTCTTGTGCCATTTCACCATAAGGATCAAGAAACTTTGCAAAGATATATGAACACATCATAAAGGAATTTATGATGAACAAGGATCAAAAGATAAAATCAACAGAACCCAATCAATGGATTATATGAAATAAATGATCAGAAATTTAAAAGAGTAGTGGTCCACACACATGAATCTGGACATATCCAGAGGAAGAAAAGACTCTCAATTATAATTTTAACTTTTGGATTATATAATAATACCTGTTATTTATTTTATATGGCAAACATGAAAGAGCCCTTTAAGTCCAATCAAATTTTTAAGAGCTTTAATTAAAAATCATTGGAGAGGTTTAAAATTCTTCGTTTATTCCTTATTTCCTTGGAGAAATCACAAGGTCAATGCAGGGTAGAGAAACCATCCTCTACACTGTTTGAGCATCAGTAGGTATCTCTACCTTGATGAGAGAAGTACAGTGTCAGCAGGTATATACTCTTTGCCTTTTATTATAACTATATCTCCAACATTTACCTGAAAGAAAACTGGGAATTGGTTAATTATCTGCATAAAAAGATAGTTACAAATACACAACCCATTGTATTTAAGCACAGAATACAGGAAAAAATGGCTATTGGCAAACAAGAACCACTGGTCTTCACAAAAATGGCAAAAAACTGTCTAGGAGTGAGGCCAGAGATGGGAGAATCCTTTAAAAAATGAACACTGTATCTTTGCACTTTTTTTCAGTTATAAATAACTTATCTTAATAAAATAAATGGATCCATTTTACCTACTTAATTGACATCTCAATTTCTCATATTCTCTCTCTTTGACATAAAAGTAAAAGGGAGGAATTCAGCCACTAAAACTTTACCCTACTTAAGGAAATCTCCACTTGACTGGAAAAATGATCATATGGGTGATCATTACCTTTCACAATGACCTCTAGGAAACAAGTATTAGTTGCTATTCATAATTTAGAGAGGAAGAAAATGAATCTGAGATTCTAATATTTGCTCAGGATCAGTGAGTGGAAAAGCTAATGCACATCTGACTACCTGATTATTGGCAAAGCTTCATGTTTACACTAGTAAATTTACTGAAACTATCAATGTAATTCATGTTAAAAATAAACAGCCTAATCTCTTTATTTTCCACTGTGTTAACATTTTTTTTCTGAGCATGGCATGATGAAAAATTAAAGATGACCTATGGCCAGAACTTGAAGTAATTCAAGTGTCAGGTCTGTTATGCAGCTAAGTAACAATCTGGCTTAATTCATTGGACCAAGTTATGCTGGTAGCCATTCCTATTAGATCACAAATGTAACTCTCTTACCTACATTTTCTATGTTTAATACAGGGAAGAAAAGTCTTTTTTTTTTTGTTAAAGATGTTTTGTTATTCCCTCTCCCTATTTATCTTTGAATTCTAAAATGATAGTTTACTGGGGGAAAGGAGAGAATGGTATCCTTAGTGGGAAACATAAGAAATCATTCCAGAGGGGACCCATTCTGTTCCTCTTCACATGCTGGAAAACATAGGTTAGGGAAAGTTGTGTGTGTGGGGGATGGTGGAGTGGGAACTTCTAATCTGTAATATATGTATGCTGGTTACCCAAGTAGGGAAACTCTGGATGCCTTGACTCAAAATGACTTGTTTTAGTTGAAATTTGGACTGCCTGAAAAACTGCAAGGACCTTGAAATTAAAACGCCCTTCCTCAAAAAAGGAAAAAAAACACAATTTTTTTTTTTAAATTAAGTATCAATGTAAACTTAAAAAAAAGTGCCATGATAGTATTCTAATGGCATCCACTTACAGTAAGATAATAAAAATAAATTCTCTGTAGTCATGACATTTATAATGCTACCCAGGTTCCCATTTAATTGTTCTGCAATCACCTCCGATAGGTTAATGTTTCTTCTCCAATTAAACTATATGCTTCATAAAATCAGGACCTCATCCATCTACATCATTAGAATTGATCAGTAAGACTTACAAAAACCCTCAACTGATTGCACCGCTTCTCAACATCTTCATTCTTCATAAGACAAAAGGAGGCCTTATAGTAATTAAACTGAATAATATATTAACACTTTATAGGACACACTGTCATTACCCAGTGGCTTGGAAAACCAAGAACTACTAAATGCTAAAGCAGTTCTCACATTCCTTAAAGAACACAGGGAATTTACTTGCCTACATTTTAGATAAATTTCTCAAAGGTACCTAAGAATTTCTTATTCCTTTGGGCTCTGAGCTCCTAATGTGGCATTCTCCTTTCCAACATAAAAGAAATGAACAAAAGAAAAAGCCAGGATGGCAAAAATGCTTTGCCCATGTATTACAATGGGAGGTACATGACAAAACAGTTTCAGTCTCCCAAATACCAAAGTTAAGGTAACAGTTTAGGCTTTTGGTTCACTTTCTCAAGTTGTTACCATGAGCAACTGTGATTGAAAATTATGAAAAAGGATGAGATTATCAAACTATAATTGAATAATTAAAAAATCAAACTTTGCCCAATTATAGGTTTTAGAATATTTATATTTTTATTAAGCATTATTTTTGAGATAAGAGTCTTAATACAAAGAAAGACACATTTTGTGATGGAAACTTCATGCATTAGGGCAACTCTACAAAGCGACACAGCCCAACATGCCATGCTTCCCCACGGAGTCAGAAGAATGTGTTTGTATCAGGGTTATTCACCTAAATTCTCTATTTGAATGTATCTCGAAACCTGTGAACAGTCTCAGCTGCTTCTTAATGTGAAGAACTGGTCTTTGTGGAGAGGGTGGATGAAGCCACTGCTGACATTTTTAAGAGCAGAACTGCAGTTCTTTGTCTGGGCTCTGTCATTCGACACTTTCTTTTAAAACCAGGTACTTGAAACTTAACCTTCTGCAACAGGGAAAAGACTTCAGGGCAATAACTGGAGGGATGAACCATGAATGTTTGAGAGTTAAAGTCTGCCCATCTGTGAATGACTACAAGTATGCTGTGCAAATTTTTAAGTCCTCTGAGGAACATTAAAAAGCAACCACAGCAGCCACACATTTAGAATGGCTGGGAAAGTACCCTGACGTGAAGCCCAGCACTCAAAGGTTTCTCATATTACCCGGCATGTGGACGACACTTTTAGTGTTGGTTTACTGATTTTGTTTTTAATTGCACAAAATATTATATACGCTAAGAAAAAGTCTGGTGATCTGGCTAAGCCAAACATGTCAGCTTGCTCTGTGCCTGCCCATGGGTTCAATATGCCATTTTTCACATGGCTGGTATCTCAGCACTCAGAGACCTGTTCTTTTCAACCATGATTATATTCTATGACACAGAAACTCTCACATATCTTGTTTTCTGCTATGAGCTGACTGCCTGGCACATATTATCAACTACCATTTATTGAACGAATATTAGAATTTTTTTCTGTTGCCGCCACAATGTGTAAAATCACAATTTTTACTTGTCACAAAATACACTATGTAGAACGCCATAATTTATTTATGATACAACTACTTTAAGAAGTAGTTATTTTGTTTATAAATTATCTTAGTTATAAAATAAGAACTACTTTAGCAACGTTGCATACATATCATGTATACAAAATTGTGCTACAATAAACATTTTTAGGTATATAGATATTTTCTCCCACATTATAATTATTTTCTTGGGATAAATACCCAGAATTTCTTTCTTATGCTTCTCAATATAGTAGCCAAACTCCTAATCCACATAGTGTGTGAATGAAATATAAAATAAAACTTTTGAAATACAAGTGAACTTGTTTTTATTGAATATATAGCAGGCAAAGACATCAATGTTGTTTAAATTTGCAACTTTTATTAACAGGTTGATTATTATTCTGAGTTTGGTTGTTTATATATATCTTCCTACTTATATAAATAGGAAATGAAAGTGGGCAATAACAAAGATCTTAATCTGCCATATTTGGTGCAAACATTTTATATACCCTGCTTATTTATTCCTGGTAACTTCTGTTTTGTATTTGTTTTAAGATTTATGTAATCAAATACCAAAGATCTCAAGATACTGTTCTTATATTTATTAATGTCTTTATTCTATTTGTATGTGATTCAAAAACAGCATTTTAGCATTTAACTATTTTATCCAGTTGGAATTTCTTTTAGCAAAGGTAGAGACTTAGCTATAAACTAAATATTCAAGTATTATTACTTGAAACTGCTGCTCTGTGATTATTAACTAATCACTTTACCAATTATTTTGCTTTGTTTAACCTTTTTCAAAGATTAAACAGACTTTAATTCAGGCACTGCATTTTACTCTATATTATTCCTATTTATCCCCTGCTATTCTATATTTGAAATATATCCACTTTCTTTTAATAACTTTCTATCTTACAGTCAATCTTAGCATTAGTCAATCTTCATTTTCCAAGTATTGTTCTATTTTTCTCTACCGTTTATTTTTGGAGATCAGATAAATTAGTCAACTCATGAGGGGAAAAAATGTAAATCTCCTGAGATTATAGTATATTAATAATTTAGAATAATGGATATTTTAATTTTTCAAAGAATATGACATCTTTGTATATATAGGTGGATCTTTAATACCTTAAGGATAGATGATTTCTTTACAAAGGTCATACATATGTTTTAAAGTTTATCTGTGAGTATCCCACATGCCAGTGGGAAGAAGACCTTTTTTCCCCACATCACCAACACAAGAATACATTAATTTTGAATTTATGACCAAATCAATTTTCATGAGTTATAATTAATTATCTAATTCTAGTTATTAAATAACTTCAGCTCATTTTAGCCGGGTGGCTTTGGGTGACTTAGAATCTGATCCTCTCAACAAGTGATGCCCACATTAAGTGTGGCATTGATCTCTAAGATAACTGAAAAAACTACCCTGATGGGTAAACATGGGTAAACATGGCTGGTGATCTAGTATTTCTGTCTGTCAAAAATTAACAAAGTGGGCTGGGGCTGTAGCTCAGTGTTAGAGAGCGCCAATCTTGCACGTGTGAGGCACTGGGTTGTATCCTCAGCACCACATAAAAATAAGCAAATAAAGATATTGTGTCCACGTACAACTAAAAAAAATATTTAAAAAAATTAACAAAGCACTACAATCATCCATGTAGAGTAACACATTCTTGAAAGATTGGCTGCCCACTAAGCAATTTTAAAGGCTAATTTTAGAGTGAAGTAGTAGATGGTTATCTCCTGACTTTATCACTTTATTTACTCAGCAAGAAGTCTAGGTAAGAAGATAATAAACTGATAAGTTAATTTCTTAGGACGTGCATTTATATTAACTATACTGACAATGCCAGTAATGAAAATATAATACAATTCAAGTTATACTTAATTATATCCTATCTTTTCTCCAAGATGTTTAAATCCACAAGTGCCATACAAGACCCTTAAAGAAATTTACTTTGGAAGTGCTTTTTACACCTTTGGTTTTGTTTTGCTCTTCCTAAACAGAGACAATTAGGACAGAAATAATGAAAGCACTATCAAGGCATTATCCTCTTTGTTACTCTTATGTCAAAGACCAAAAAAGAGAGATGAGAATTTTCTACTATCCAGAAGAGGAGATGTCTAGCAACTGATTTAAAAATTAATAAAAATGCAATGAAGCTTTTATTGAGGGGTGAATCTGTGCAGGGACACCAAGTAACCATAAAAACCACAAGGCAGGATCAAACACAGGATTTAAATCAGCTGAGAAGAAAATGGAGTACAAATAAATTGATTGTGGGTAACACCTGTGTTGTCCTAGCAGGATACTGTCTCGCACCCCTCGTGTCCTGGCAATCCCAGGAAACAAAGTCCCCTTGGCAGACTGGCCTGGCCTCCAAAAAGTCATTTACCAAGTTACATAGGCTGTTCATCTGTGGGTGACTAGAGAGTAAATCTTTCAGAACTAAGGGAGAATTAATAATACTCGCTTACCTTTTGAAAATGAGGTCTGAAAACGAACAGCTGGATAACATTTGTTAAATTATGACTCAGTTCACTAACTGCTGTGCTAGAGGTTCTATGAGCCAATTAACTTGTGAAGTCATGTAACTGATTTTGAGTTCACTGAACAATGCTTAGGCTTTATGACTTTTTTTTTTAAAGAAATTAGTTGTATTTGAATGTGATCACTCTCACTTTATGAATTTGAGGTAAAAAAAAATACAAATGTGAAATATCAGAACCCTAACATTTATTTTACTTGGACAGTAGATGATTAAAGCAAAATTTACGAGACAAAACAGCTCATGGTTAAATAAAATCTATGAAAACAGCACTCAAAACACCTCAAAACATACTATGAGAGAAATAAAGAGTTTTAGATATTACTTTTTTAAAATAATCATCTTTCTAGAATAGAGCAGAAATGCTAAATAGATGTGACTAACTGAAACTCCATATGTATAGTCATAACATCAATTAATAAATAGCTTTGGTATCAGTGGAATTCTTGTCTTTTGCTTATATCATATACAAAAATTTCATCTACTAGATACACCTCTATGCATTTCTTCTCCTGGAACAAAATAAAAATCAATGCATACCTTTTCCCAGTGAACAATTTCCCAAGCACCATTTCTCAAAACTGGAAAGAGAAAAGGTGACATTTTTAAGAACATTTTTCACTACCTAAGAAAAGGCTACTTATGATGAAACAGTCATTCAAATGAACAGCTTCAAATTAAATAGCTAGTAGCAATTTTACAGGTTTAAAAACTAATTAGGATAATAAGGATATGTAAAATTATGGAAAGAAACACAAACTTCTAATGTCAATTTCAGCTGGCACAATGACCTGTTGTTAATGGAGGGCCATCTCGTGAGAGTCACAAAACTTTCCTTCAGCCCAAAGAGAAAGTACTACATTGAGCTGGGCTGAAGGAGAAAGCCAGAGAAAACGTGCAAAAGGGAGGGACACATTTCAGATGTTACAACAGCAGCAATGCTTAAAAAAAAAAAAAAAAAAAAAGAGTCACAAGCAGGTAAGTAATGGATTTTTTTGGGGGGTGGGGGTGGGGCATGTACCAGGGACTGAACTCAGGGGCACTCGACCAGCCCATTCACCACCATCTCAACTTCTAACTTAACTCACTAACTTCTACATAACTTCCAGATCTTGATTTGAACGCCACTTTCTCAGGGGACCTTTTGTGGACACCAGTTGTTTGCCCTACCCCCAAGTCTAAATGGGCCCCCATGTACTTTGCCTTCTGAGCATTTACTCCAGATTTTCTATACATTTAGTGGGGAGAGGATTACTTAATGGCTGGTGGCTCCCCGACACCATACATTTCACGACAACAGGGAGCTGCTCTGCTCTGCTCACGCTCATTCCCATTGGCACCACACAGCAACACAAAGGCGCTCAGCGAGAGCACTTGCTAGATGGAATGCTGGACTCGCTAATATGCCTGTGTGTTTGAGACCATATGAAACCAAGCCATGGAAATAGCAACGTAGATTTACTAAGGATAAAACTCCTCTCCCTAGTAGATCTCATGTTAAAAACAACATGCAGATGGCTTTGAACACACAGCAGTAGAGGCAAACGCTTTGGCAATTCCTAGAAGAGTTCATCACAAAGCTACCACAGGCCCAGAAATTCCACTCCTAAGCATATACCTGAGAGCCTTGAAAACATGTTTCATATAAAATTGTACAGGAATGTTCAGTGCAGCAGTTCTCACAATAGCCTCAAAGTGGAAACAACCCAAATGTCCATCAACTGATTAACAGATAAGCAAATAGATCCATTCAGTGGAACCTTATTTAGCCAGAAAGAGGATGAAGTGCTGACAGCACAACATGGATGAAGCCTGAAGACAGGCTGAGTGACAGAAGACAGACACGAAGGGCCACCCATCACATGATCTCACTGATAGAAAACATCCAGACCAGACGAATCCGTGGAGACAGAAGGCAGATTAGTGGTTGTCAGGGCCTCCAGGAAGGTGAGGCTAGAAACTGACGGGCTCTGTGTAGTGAAAATGTTCTGCAGTTAGGCAGTGGTGATGGGCACATAATCTTGTGAATGCACCAGAGGCCACTGAACTTCATGATTTAACATGGTGAACTTTATGGTTTGTGAGTTTTGACTGAATGAAAAAATAGCTATAAAAAGATGCCGATGGACTATTTAAACATTTGTTTAAAATAGACTTCTCAGTTTTATAAGTTGCTAAGATTTCCCATACTGTGCAAGCAGTTGCACGTGGTTACGTAACCATGAGGTACACGAACATGCTCCAGTCACTGATGCCAGCTCAGGGCCACCCCTTCTAGCTCTGCCATCGAAACTCATCCTCTATGCTGCCACTTCACAGATGTTGGCTAGTTCACATCTAAAAATAGCCCTGACCTACTCATTGGTTCCACTCAACAGGACAGAAGTGTCACAACAGGCTTCTCAGACCCAACAGACAGAGCTTACAAGGAGTCTTCGCTCTACTCTGCATGGTGGATGCCAGTGGCACCTTTCACGGAAGACCACTGAGTGTGGTTCTCCGGACCTGCTTCCCAACTCTATCTTCTGAATCTGCTCTTTTCCTCTCAGCCTCACACTGATCAGTTCTTCCTCCACTTTTTAATCTGTTTGCCTCCTTCCTACCTGACCTTTCTCAGATCTCTGCCTCCACCCAAACAGTACATTCTACTCTCCACACAAATATTTCCATCAATCCATTATTAGAGAGAGAAACTGGAAAAAACTTAGCCTCCTGCAAAAATTTACATCTAAGAAACTTTTAAATATATAATCAGTCTGTGATGCTTTCTATCAAACTACAAAATCAACACGTGTCCAACAGTATGACAGAGGGACAGAAAGGAAAAGCTGACAGACTCTCTTCATCTCATTGCCACGTTCTCAAGATTAGGAGTGCCAATAGATGCACCATTCCCCAGATAATGGTGGTCAGGCTTGCTTTTTTCCCATTCACTTTTGAATTTTATTTCTCTGCAACTTGTTTTTTCCCCTTAACATGTAATACTTTAAGGACAAACTAGAGAGACTTAACTCATTTTTTGACTTCACTCAATCATACTGCATGGTATAGATGTGTCAATGGCAATGGGTTGGAAAACTGAATGGACTCACGGGACTCCACAGGATGTATTCACAAAAGGCTCTCATGGAGGTAAAAAGATGTGTGTACAGAAGAAAAGTGGAAGTCCAGAAAAGTACTGGGGACCTAAGAAACTTCTAGGCACAGCCCACCAGGGTCCTTCTCATTTACCTAAGACATACATTTTGAACTTCCAGGACATGTACAAGAGATAATTTCAGGGAAGCCTGAGCAAAAGTTTCCAGCAGGGTCTCTAGTCAACTAGTCAAGCCAAACTGTATGACTGTTTAAGCCAGGTACACCATCAATCAATATACATCCTTAAACTAAGCAGAAAAGCTAGTCTTGGCTCTTCCAGGGGAGTTTCAAACCTTAAACAGCACATTATAAATCTCCGGCTAGTCTGTCTTATCCTTATTGTGGTCAAGGTTCAGCATGTGACTTCCAGGTACCCCCGAGACAATAGCTGTATCATAGGTCATTCAACTATTCTCTTGATGAAATTCTGGTTTTCTCCTTTTTTCCTACCACCACAAAGAACACTGAAATATATTTACATGATTCTATCTTATAAGAGTAAATCCTGTAAGAAGCATTGCTGGCTCCAGAGTATTTTTGTTGATACTTTTATCAGATATAGACTACTTCTTTAGGAATCTACAGCAATTTCTCTCTCACCAGCAACATACCAAGTTTCACTGACTATAGAACCAGATATGTACAATCACTTGGATTTTGTCAATCTGATGAGTATTTGGTATTAACACTGGAGCCTGCAGTGGCTTGGATTAATGAAGGTATATATCACCTTTAGGTCCCTCTGCTGAGACCTAAATAGAATCACTTTTTTTTTTAAAGTACTTGTTCTCTGGGTCTGTAGGACCTGTGTTGCTCAGAAGCTTGTTATAAATGAAGAGGTGTTTCTAATCCACCGCCCCCTCCACCCCACACCATTAATTTTGTTCTTGAAATACAAAAACCAAACTCAGTAACCAAGAAAGGAAGTACACAGCTTCTCCAGACTTGACCTTAGACCAATTTTAGGATACAGAGAGCAGTACAGGATTCCAGTGAAGTTAAAAATCAGCTCACAATATATAGTGTCTGCACAAGACTTAAACACTGGCCAAGGACATACATCAATGCCAGGAGTCACTGTTATCTTTCTTTTGGAATCGGTTCCTAAGCATCCAATTCTTTTTTTTTTCCCTTTCTCCCTTTTCTTTTTTTTTTTTTTTTATTGGTTGTTCAAAACATTACAAAGCTCATGACATATCATCTTCCATACATTTGATTCAAGTGGGTTATGAACTCCCCTTTTTTACCCCAAATACAAGTTGCAGAATCACATTGGTTACACATCCACATTTTTACATAATACCATATTAATGACTGTTGTATTCTGCTACCTTTCCTATCCCCTACTATCCCCCTTCCCATTCCCTCTCATTTTCCCTCTCTATCCCATCTGCTGTTGTTTAATTCTCTCCCTTGTTTTTTTCCCCTTTCCCCTCACAAACTCTTATACGTAATTTTCCAATTCTTAGAACAATGACAATAAACATCATCCCGTGTAATCTGCTGGCAACTGAAATAGCAACCTAGTTTATTTTTAACCAGTGACCTCCTGTGACCCAGTTCCAGCTAGTGTCAAGGAAGCAGGGAACAATGCTGGGTCCTTTGCTGAGACTTGCTTTCTTGGGACAAAAGTTCATGGAGCTTCTACTCTGCTTCTGGAGGAAATGATGAAGGATGCTGGTGAAGGGGAACTGGAATGTGTGGGGACAGAATGGCCTGTCTAGGTGCTTTGGCAGCTCATGCTTTTAAATGCAAAAACTCCCCCACCACTCCCCAGTTGCATCCAAACACACCTGCTTTAGTTTCCACACAGCCAAATTAGTCTGACAGAATGCCTGTGAGGGCTCAGACATTCAACAAATACCTCAAAGAGAATCTGTTTTTACTTAGCAGAATACTAGTTGGCAGCTTTGTTGTAATGGGTTTCTTTTGTGAAGTGAAAACATTCTGTTAGAGTACCTTGGGCATTCTGTTAGAGTACCTCTCAATCAAAAGCCCTGGATGAAGTGGCCCTCTCAGTACTCAATCCAACACTGCCAGGTGCAGGTGCTCATTTACATTCTCAGAGAGTGTCACAGCCCAAGTCTCTAGGCAAAATGGTCTGTCACTAGGGACATCACCCAAAGTGCAACAGGTCTCGGGCAACAGGTCACTTTTTAAGTGGGAAAGGAGAGGCAAGTTATTCAAAAGGATGTCCCAGAGAGCAGAAAAACTACAAGAGGAATAGTGTGCTCCAATCCTGCCTAGAGTCGGCATTTGAGAGGAATTTTACATCACAGGAGAGTACAGCTGAGACTATGATTTTGATCCGAGCAAAGAAAGAAAACCCATATATCCATATAAACCATTCATTAAAGAGAATCTTACTTCCAAAGATAGTTTGAAGGTAAGAGCCTCACTGTGCCACAAATTGACATTGCACAAGACTGTCTTGTGTAAACTTGTCTATAAAGGTCAGATTAAATCACTAGGAGCTTGGCTGAATCATTGTCATCTACTGACACAAAGAACAAAGGGGAATTTCCTGAATTCCTCTCTCTTGACTCTGTTTTTCATGTCGGTATTAAATCAGTTGATATTCCTTTGAACTCGTCTATAAAACTTTTACAAAGGCCCCAAAGTGTGGGCCCTCACCAGTACCACCAGCATCCGTGAACATTTCTTAAGAATGAAATTCTGGGGCCCCATTCGAGGCCTGAAGAAATTCTAGGGTGACTCCCAGGAATAGTCGATGTTTTAATGAACCCTCCTGGGCATTGTGAGGCACGTTCAAGCTTAAGAACCAGTGACTCACAAGAAGAATACGGATGTATATATATGTAAGTCATCAATCATTCACTTTTTCCTTCACTTAACTGAAAAATATCTTGAAAGAAAAAGCTCCCCCATGGCCTCACTAATCAATCATTCAACAATTCCTTACAATGTGGGTTTAGTTTTTATAGCTCAACTCCTCTTCAGTTAAGAACTGGAGCTCTGGTTAAGAACAGTAATGCTCTGTCTTCTTCATGCTGATTTAACAGGTGTAGAGTGCTGCTCCTCTCAATTGCAGCATCTGGTGCTGGGCAGGGCTCCCCCTCTGCCTCTCATCCCCCCATATCTAGTCTCTGCATTTCCTCTATCTTCTTGTCATCACCACCCTCCAACTGAGGAGTCCAGTTAATCAACTCTCTAGCCAGTTTCTCTCCTAATCAATCCAAAATCAGTCTCTCTGCCCGATCCCAGCCCCACAGAGCCATCAGATTCTTCTTTAAACGTCCACTGGGAGCCTTTCCATACCCTTCATTTATTCCCTACATAGTTCTCACCCTGATTTTCAAAAGTCTCCTAAATATGACCCTAACTTGCCTCCGCACCCCTCCTGCCCCTGACACGTGTCTATGCTTTTTATCAAAATGCATCATTTGTGCTTCTCTGACTCAGCTCATGTCTTCCCACCTCCACTGTAGTCCCTCCTCCTGGGTCACCCATGCTACCACCCAGTCTCTCTGTGTACTGGAATTCTACTCGTCCTTCATGAACCTCTCAAATGATACTTCTGAATCCCACCTCTCTCATTTAGTCCTTATTACTTCTTCTGCCTTGTAGATCAGACTTCATCTTCTCTTCCATAATTCTAATTTCCTGTAGGTCAAGAATGAAGCCTTGCTCCCCTCTGCATTTTCTGCAGAGTCTTATACAAGGAAAATGTTCAATAAAGACTTACTGAAGTGAAATAACAAATGTTCTACCTTGGACTCACATCTGTTTTTTTCCCCAAGAAATCTGGACATGCAATTTATTTGGGCTTGGCAAAAAAACACATGGGAGGAAAGTACCCATGAAGGTGGAATGACTTGTTTAAATAAAAAACAGAAGACAAAGTGAGTGAGATATGTACAAGCAGGAAAAGAAGCTAAGAGCAGGGTCAAAAGCCAAGCCTGAGTCCAGTCTCTCTCTCTTGAACTATGTTCCCAAATTTCCTCAGTGGATTTTGCTCCTGTGTGCAACTTTTGTTTTTAGGACAAATGAAACACAAGCTGGGGCTATATTTCTCCACAAATACATACTTCCTCCCTGCCCACAGCTTCCACAGCTATTGTTGAAAATATCTAACGAGTTCAATTTATATAATCCTGACAGATACGTGATATTTGTGAGGCACATTAATAGCATTTTAGATGTTCGAAATTATTTAGGCTATATGTTTGATTTTTAACCCTGAACATCATGGAAATTGTAACTGCTAAGAAGTATTCATGGGTAAGTTGATACACATGCAGCAGAACACCTGTTCAGGCCCATTGGATGGTTCTCATGGGCGGGGGGGAACCTCCAGGGAGAAAAACACCAGCACTCTTGTTTCATTAGGTCACGAAAGTGGTGCCATGTTAAGTTCCTTAGCATGACATACCCTTTTGTACAGCACAGAAACTGACCTAAGCTAGACGGACTCTGCCCTGCTTTAGCCCTAATACCCTAAAACACATGCAATTTACACCACCTCAATGCTTTTTCCATAAAAAAAGGGAACTGGATTCTAGGGTTTCCAGTGGAAGATAAGCAACCAGGTGTCCTTCAGGCAAGTAGCCTTGTTAGTGGCTGTCAGCCATCTCCAATTCTACCCCAGGCAAGCTCTGGGGAGGAACTCAGGGTGAGAGGAGAAGACTGGTTATTTTAAGCTACGTGCTTCATGTAAAAGAATTTCATGTTGACTTTTCTAAAAAATATATATTAAATAATGGAACAAAATTTCATTATTAAGATTTATTCTAGCATATTGCCTACTATCATAATAAAACAATGCATTAATCTAATCATAGTAATGGTACACCACCTTTTTAAAAATATTTTTTAGTTATACATGGCAGTAGAGTGCTTTTTGACATATTATACATCCATGAGTATGAATTATTCTAATTAGGATCCCATTCTTTTGGCTGTACATGATGTGGAGTTGTTTCCCTGGTCCATTCCTTCAACTACAGCATCAAACCAGGTAATGAAAGGGCTGCTGTATCTCCCACTCCTTCCCACATGCAGAATGTACACACAGCAACTTCTGGGAGTACATCCACACATGGGGTTTTTAAAAGTACATCTATTCATTAAATTTCCCCCAAATACCCTAGTCTACAAATGAGCTCCGTTCTTTCCCAAGCCTCTATGTTATGATTTTAGGAGAAACTATCATTTCACTTCAAATATTAGCATACTGGTCCTCACACCATTTCATAGAACAATGAGAGCATAGTTACACAATTTAAAAAAGAAGAACTAGTTCAACCACCACTACAATAAATTCATTTGGGGTCTGGCTTCAATTTACATATTATAATAACAATTATAAACTTATAATTTACAAATGTCTACAGAGATAAATTGGGCAAAACAACCCAATTTAGGGTAAACAGCAAGAGATTGCCTCCTGTGCGTGTAGATACATGGAAGACAGTATGTCAGAAGCTGAGTTCAGATCCTGAGGGAGGAAATCAGAGAAAATGAAGGTAAGTCCAGATGCAAGGAAAACCAGGCACTCTGGATATTTCAGAGCTCCTGGGCTCTGTGATATGGAAATGATGAGTGGACACAGCACTGTATTCACAGGGGGCAAAGCAAGCGCGAATGGTGATGTGATGACTTTGAGAGAGAAGGCAAAGAAGCAGCAAGAACTTCTGCCATATTAGTATTTATCAGTGCCTGTGAAACAGTCTGGACACAGTGTTATGAAGATGCTGCTTTTCATCCTGTTCCCAGTCCAGATGATTAGTTTTCAAGAAGGCTCCTTACATTTCTAGTTTCTGTTCTTCCTTTGTTGTCCCCATTTAAATATCTCTCTGGACACTTGTTTATCAGCTCTATACATACAGAGCACCTGCTAAGAAAGCACCCTAAGCTGGGAGGTACTGGAAACACAATGGTGAGTAAGAGGCTGGCCCTGAACTCTGTGGAGTTCCTGACTAGATTGCATAAACCATAACACAACAAAACAACAACAAAAACAAAACACCAGGAGCCAAGAGAAGCAGTCACAATTTTTGGTAAGAGTGGACCACAAAACTCAAGGCTCACTCACATCCTTGGACTTCTGAGCATCAATCCGTACTCTGCCTTCCCTTGCCAACAAGGTTCCTGGACAGCAATCTGCAATTTTACATTTGCCTCGTCACTGAACCATCTACTTAACCAGCTTCCATATCTCCATGGCAAGAAGTGTTTTCCTTCAAAACAGGTATTGAGGATAAGGTCAGCCTATTTGTTAAGTTCTGAGTTAGGTTCAAACTCTGTTATTTAATTGGTAAAAATAAGGTGTTAGACAGGAACCAGTCTGCACTTAAGTGGTTGAAAATGTTGAAAATACAAACTGATATTTATGAAGGCTCTAGGGAATGAGAGAAGAAGAAAAAATACGCTTCAGGGCCTCAATGAAAAATAAGGGGAGAGAGTAGTCATCTCTGTATTCGAAAACTCTGAAGGGTTCATATTTGAATCTGAGGGAAAGATGTCCTCTTACATATTATGTGGTCTTGGTAAACATTTATAAAATGAAAATTTAAGTTTAATATTTAAATCTCTGTCAAAAATTAATTACCTGTCATGAATATCCTTCTTCCTACTCCTACACATCCACTAGTGCCTCAATTCAGGAAAGTAAATTGAATTTCGTTCTGGTCTAATGATAACAGATGGCTTCAGTATTCAGCAATTTGAATTATCTGACAGGAAACAGTACCCTATTCAAACATTTTGTTACCTATCTTACTGCCAAGCAAGAAAACCACCAATTCTGAAACTAGGCAGAGAGAGAGAGGAGAGAAGAGAGAGGAGGGGGAGGGGAGCAGGAAGGGAAGAGGAGGAGGGAGGGGAGGGGAGGGACAAAGAGAAGAAAAGGAAATAAAACCAAAGAGGCCAATCCCTTGGAAAATAACTTCAAGAATCAAGCCGTAATTTCTTGGGTATGGGATTTCCTAGTATTATGCTGACTAAAATGGTTTTTATACCTGAGTCTTAATATTTTATTTTTGAAATGGTTTTATACACACTTAAAATCCTTCCCTCTTACTTGCCTATTCTTCATTTCAGCCGCAGAACTAATCCCATTAATCCATGAAGGGGATTGATGAACCAACAGTGATAACCAAGAAACAGAATGTTTTCTCTGAAGGGAGTAGCAATACAAGCTGTGGTCACCTAAAAATCACCATAGCTACAGCCACTGTTCTTCCACTGTACCACAGGGGCTTCTTGGGCCACTACCTGAAAACAAACAACTGCCGGTCACTGAAGAGAAGAGTCTCTGTTACAGAACACATGATGGAGTAGAAAATATTTACATAGGTCTGTTTCAAAACCTGTACTGAGTATTCGAGCATCAGGGCAAGAAATGCAAAAACTTCACATTGCCAAAAATACCAATACTTGAAACATCTGAATTTTTCCCCCTTCAACTGCTATAATTGTCCCTTCACACCTAAACTCCTGGAATAGCTTTGTCTCCAGGCTTCTAATAAACTGGGTTATGATTTGGATATGAGGGGTTTCCCGTAAAGCTCAGGTGTTAGATGATGCAGGAATGTTGAGAGGGAAAATGATTAGGTTATGAGAGACGTAATGTCATTTGCCGGATTAATAATATGAATGGATTACTGGGTGGCAACTTTAGGTGAGTGGGATGTGGCTGAAGAAAGTAGGTCACTGGGGATGCTCTCCAGGATTACATTTTGTCCTAGTTCCTCCCTACCCTCCTGCTTCCTGATTGCCATATGCTGAGCAGCTTTTCCCCGCCATGGCCTTCTGCCATCATGTTCTGCCCCACCTTAATTCCACAGCATTGGGACTGAATTGGCTGTACGTGGACTGAACCTCCAAAACTGTGAGCCCCAAATAAATTTTTCCTCCTTTATGTTGTTCTTTCACATATTTTGGTCGTAGCAATACAAAGTTGACTGACACAGTCCCCTACTCTGATTCCTTCGGCTCTCCATCCTGAAACCTGTCTGTTCATTCCCTTTTGACTCATAAACCTTCATTAGCTACTTAGTATATATATATATATAAAGTCAGAATCTCCTTGGCTTGGCACTCAAGGTCCCATAAAGTTTGGCCCCAGCCTACCTTTATAAATCATGTGTTTGTTCTGTCTGATACAAATCTCCTTTCCACACAGTTCAAGAAAGCAATCCAACAGCCTTCTTTCTATTCAGGACAACTTTACCTCCCCTTTCCTACTCAACCTAGGTGCAAAATTGACTTCCCTAGTCTCTCTGCTCATCTACAATCCCTTCCAAATTCAAGATCTAGCTGAAGAAGCTCTACAATTTTTTTCTCCTTTTGAATTTCTATAGCATTGGACATGGAAAACATCATTTGCCACAAAGATGTAGTAAGGCAATGAGACCATGCATCTGAACCCTTCATCTTCCATAGAAATCCTCTCATATCTTGTACTTTTATTTGTTTATTCACATACTTATCTCTACAAATGGGCTGTCAGCTCTTCGAATTTAAAATCCCTATTTATTGTTTTTTGTATATCTTATAATAAATAAAATTCAGTAAACACTCTGCAAATTTTTAGATTAATAGATGCACCTTCCTTACGTGTACAAAAAACAATCATCAGAAAAGGCAACAATGTTGGGAAATGATGAGAAAGAAGCAGAGCATTTTAACAGGGCCTCATAAAAATAATGGCAACCAAATAATGTTGGCAAACTTAGCTGATCTTTAACACATCAGAGAAATTCAAAGAGAAACAAAACTCTCAGAGGGGGCAAGCTGAGGGATGGCATAAGGTGTCTGCTTTGCAAGTTCCTGGGTTTTGTTTTGTTTTGAAACCGAGCACATGACAGTCTTTTTGCTTATGCTGAAGGTCACTTTGGTTTGGGCTGCGTCAAACAGAGACCCACACCAAAAGATCCATGCCAACATTCCACACACTCCCCAGGAACTAGCCTGGTTTTAATCATTTTCTTTATTTCTGGGGCATATTTCACCTGCATATATAATATACCTCAAAGTGCTTCTCACACACTTTGCACCCAAGTAACAATACATCAGATTATTTTCTGTAACTCTTTTCTAGGGAAACATCTGTAGATCACAAACAAACAGACATTTTATAGCTTTTAACACTGTCAAAATAACTGTAGATTTTACGGACAATACTTGGGAGCACATTGCTAGGAGTCACTTAAATCCATTAAAATGCTGTCTTTCAAAAGCATTACCACTATAAATCACTCCAATACGACTTCAAGTGTCATGCTAACAAATGCCACAAAGCAAGAAGCAATCTACTCTGGAATGAAAACTTAAAGTCATAGTATTCTCCATTGAATTATATATAATTAAAGAGATTTGTAGATATTACTGAGTAGACTTGAAAAATATGAGACGACAGATGGAAAATTCCTACCTTGTGTCTGCTTCTTGTTCACCGCATTATCAGCTTTGTGTCGTTTCTAGTTTAAAAGCAAAAAGAATAATAGTGAAAAAATTAATGAGATTGATAAAGAACACCCTACCAAAAATTAAAAAAAAAAAGAGCTTTCTTTAAGTTGTGTTTCTCCAGGTTTTCATTGGTTCATCTCAATAATGGATGTCAGTGTTATCAATATGCACATCTCTGGGGGTGCACTGAAGGGAAGGAGGAGAGGGCACTCTGGAACTTTAAACCCGAAAGCATCAGTAACAGCATCATTACAAGGTGCTCCTCTACTGGCAGCACAGGTTTGAGGTCCTCAGAAGGATCTTAAATAAGCACAGAATAGACTTTTAATGTACAAGAAAAATTGGAACTGGAAGTCTGATTTAGTCTTGTGCTTAAATAACTCACTTAAAAAAAATTGCCCGGGAGAATTATCTATAATAGCTACCATTTAATAATAGTATTGTAATATTTTCAGCTTCTTATGAAATTCATTATCTAATTAAGCTGAGTACAATATCCTCTATAATTTAATGATGTGCTGATGTCTGTCAGTGACTAGAACCTAATACGTCTACCACTTTCACACAGCCTCTTTTCATCACGGATTTCCAACCTCCCCCACAACCACGTGTGACCATAATCATAGGGTCTTCTTTTCTTTTGTCCCCAAGGCACCTACAAAATTAAATGGCTAACAGGTGAGGTAATCTAAGTCCAGGCAGGTGAATTTTAAGGGTTACATCAGCCAAGGGTTTATAGCAGTGGGTAAAAAAAAAAAAAAGGAACAGAGGTCTGAGAAAAGGTGAGAATTTAAGTGGCAAGAGGAAGTTTTCTCTGGCTTCTGTTGAAACTTACAGCAAGCATTAAGCAGAACACATCAGACTCTGTTAATGCTGCAGGAAAGTGCTGAGTGTAACTAACTCTTTGCTCAAAGATCCTATCATAGGAAGCCCAAAGTCAAACTTGGCTGTGAATGACCGACTACCACAGAAGCTGGGACAAATGTAAAACAAGAGAGTTCCAAAGTTTTCCATATGAGAAAAAAAATAACAAGGTTTTTGGAATCTCAGTGCATACATGAAAACTCTCCAAGAGAAAAGTGTAGAGTGGTAGATCAGCACTCCTGAGTTCCAGCAACACCCTGGAGAAGTGGAATAATAGCTGGTTGCATAAACTTGGTTCATCCAATCAATCATTGAACTGCACAAAATGTAAACAGAGCATTCAAAACTCCTCTGTGGAAAGTGTTGAAAATTATTCTTATCAAATCCATATGCAGGAACACACTACAAGTCTTTCTCAGCATAAAATACTCACTAATAAAAGTATATTCTTGTCAACTTTTAATAGGCATATTACTGCTTCCCAAAGAAAGTCTAGTTTTCCAGAAACTAATCTTAAATTATTTCTTGAAGTTCTATTAAACTTATAGCAACAGTAGAGAATATAATTTTAAAACTACAAAAGGGTTCATTTTTGTGTGTTACTTTGTTAATAAAGATTCTAAGAATGTCAGAAAGCAATCAAAGGTAAATTTTGGTTCAAAATAACAGTCCGAGGAAAATTTAGATATTCAAAAGAGGTATAAATATTTCCAAAATAATGTACAATTGATGATAGGCAATGGTTAGACTTTCAACTGAGGGAGACAAATAAAAGCTAATTAATGAAACATTCCACTTCAAACAGGAAATTTAATCTTAGTGAAACCTAAGATGATCCTAAACATGACTTTCCACCTGCAGAGAAGTCTCACACTGGAGCATCTCTCTCTTAGCCTTCCCTCCGAGGAATAAGTTAGGATACTTATCAAGAAAGAAGTGTGTTGAATATACATAAGCATTTAGCCAGAGTCTAATCTTGTGACTACAAAGAGAAAGCATCTTACTGTGTATCATAAAGAGATCATTGTTCCTTCTAAAACTAAGAGTTTGGAAAAAAGACATTTTCTGAATTCAAATAAGTCTACTGTCTTACAACCAAAATTCATTTAAAATTAGTGAAAGATAGTGAATTATTTAACATTACTGAAAGTACGCCATTAACTGTATTAACAGTATTATGAACTTTAGAATACTCAATTTTGCAATGCTGATCTTGTTTTGTTTTCGTTTAATTCCCTCAAAAACTTTGAGAGTTCTGTTAAATCCTCTTAAGGGTAAGGAAGCTAAGGCTTAGAGAGGTCATGTAACTTGTCCAAGAAAGTGATCAGAATTCCTCTTCTGAAGCCCTTGTCTCCTGGGCATATCTTACCACATCACTGCCTAGGTTTTCCATGTGCACTCGAGGCCTTCTGGTCTCTTTGCTCATTGTTCTGGGATGGGGTTCAGTTGGTCAAGCTTACTCCCCAGCCTTCATCACTTCTCTAAGTTCTTTTCTGGCTCAACTCATTCTAAAATGGAGGTATACACCAGCCAAGACACTCGTCTGAGTCCACACCATTACACCCATTTGCCTCCTCGACACCTCTCTCTGGCAGTCTCAAAGGCATCTCAAACTGTCCACAAGGCAGCCTGGGACCTTCACCCTCAAGACTAGGTCCTTGACTCAGGCACGAACCACACACCACTTATTTTTACAAACTGGAACCCTGAGAGTTGTCCTTGCACCTTCTTCTTCCTCTTGCCCCTGCCCAACCTCTTTCTTCATTCAATAAATATTTACTAAACACTATGTGCCAGGTCTCATTAACAACTGCTAAGGACACACAAAAACACATGATCCAGAGCCCCTCCCTTCTCACAGGGCTTATACTCTACTGGCTGTAGACAGAGAGAATATGAATGAAAATAAGTAGGGTAAGTAGCATGTTGGGCAGTGATCAGTCTGGTCAAGTTTACTTTTGAATGTATAATGACTTCCTTTTATTACGTTTCACGATCTCTACAATATCACTTAGTCTAACATATTTTCATTTTTATACCAACTACTAGAATATTCTTCTAACTAGTCTTCTTGAATTTTCCTTCCAATTCATTTTTTGTTGTTTAACCAAAAGGATCTTTGAATGATGACAATACAGCTAACATTCGCTTACTGTTTACTATACACTAGGCATTATTTTAAGGACTTACTGCACATTACTTCTATAATAGCCACCTTCTATAACATCCACCTTCTCTACTGGATTATAAGCTTATCAAGGCTACTTTTAGTCACTAGCACATCACTAACTTTTGGTCCTTGCATACTACAGACTTCAAAATAAGTATCCATTTTTATAATGAATAAAGTCTACTAGTGTTTAACAAGTTGATAGTCACTACTAAGAACATTCCTTCTTTGCTATCAATTTAACAAACAACTGATCATTTCCAAAAGATTTAGCAGTTGACATGATATAACTTTTGTTTTTAAAGCTCTCCAAAAATTTAAGAGTATTTTCAAATAAGTATGCATGCCACTTGTTACTTACACATAAAAATAGGAAACTGTATTATACTAAGCTGTTAAAAGCATCAAGAGTTAAAATACATTGGGATGGATGTCTTAAGTGTCTCACTAGTAGAAAATTCTTACTATGCTTTATTCTAAAATTTTTTAAAATTTTGTTCAATAGCATATAAAGGAAGATTTACTAGACCACAAGCTCTGTCTTATTCACTGAGGTGTGAGTGGAGGACATCACTAACCTTCACAGACATTCTGTTCTCTACTTCCATGGATGGGGGGTGGTGGATAACATTCCCCTCTTCATTACCATATCACTATTTCTAATCCTGGGCTGTAAGCAGATGTGATGCACACCACTTAGGAGCCAAAACATGTAAGATGTGGGAGTTCTGCTCCCTGTCCCCTTTCCTGTTCCAATGACCACTGACATTCCACACAGCAGAACCTCCATTCAGACTGTGCTCCTGAAGAACCATCTGGAACAGGGGCACCTCCTGCCCTCCATTCTCCCAGCCACCTGCAGTGTCTTTGAGTAAGTACAAAAGATTCATGCACTAAACCTCTGATGTTTGGAACATGATTTATTACCACACAAACATTTAGCACATCCTGAAATATATCCTAATGAATGCTTGGTTTTGTTGAAATAATGCATGAATATATATGTATATATATTCATTATATTTTCTGATAAAGATAGCTTTTTGTCCAACTATCACTTATATTTTTCTCTTTCTAGAGAGTGATATTTCAAGCTTAAACTTTTAAACACTACAAACTTCTTATTAAATATTCTTACAGGTAAATTTCAGTTAATATATTAACACCTATTTCACTAAAAAGTACCTCCTATGCCATCATTAGTACCTAACAATACTATTATTATATTTCTCAGGGTCTGATTGATTAGCTTCTTTCTAACAGTTCTCATATTATTGCCAATAAGAGTTCTATTTAAAATTATTTGTCAAATACAACTTTATTTACCATATATTTTCAAAGATGGGTACTAGAACATAGCTAGAGAGCTTACGACTTCGCTAGGGAACTAAAAAAACAAAACAACAACAATAACAACAACATAAAGTAAAGGAAGCAGTTTAGAAGGGTGCTCATAAGGCAGGAATGCAGACTCAAAAGCCTTGCTTGAAATCTAGCAGTCCCAGTCATCAGCTGCTTGACCTTGGACAAATTACCTTGTCCTCTGTTCCTCCTCATCTGCAAAATGGGGATAAGATCAATCATACCTTAAAGAGCTGTTATAAGATTTAATAAAGAACACAGTACAAATATGTGGAACCCAGAAGCACAAAAATGTTATTTATGTCATTTTTGTGCTTCTGGGTTCCACATATTTGTACTGTGTTCTGGTGACTCTCCACAATCATGCTCTCCACATGGAGCAAAGAGCATTACATGGAACGGTGTTCTGATTCCACCACTTTCTTGGAGAAGATACAGGATCTTCCTAAGCCTCAGTTTTCCTTATCTTTAATGGAGTTTACTATGCAACTTTCAAAATTATTGAGGGAACTAAATGTAAACCACATTAGCAGAAATAATAGCACAATGTCTAGGAAAAAACAGGTACTCCATAAAAATTAGAATAAACAAACTCAGAAAAGTGAATACATAAGGTGATGAAAGAGTTTAAACTTCTAATCCCTGCGAACTGTCAAATCTGTTTAAAGGATGCAAAGTCTGCATGGATCAATATAAGCCAGAAGAGAGTCCCTTAAATTTCTCAGCTAGGGGTCCTAGTGCAGTGCATCATTTCCAAGTAAGGGGACTCTGCTGTCCTACACATATGCAGGCACACACTCCATATCTTCTCTTACACACTCAGATGCTTTCGAGACTGCTGATCTAAATGTTTAACTGCCCCATTTCCAATGGCCCTAAAGATGCTGTGGCTCATGTTTTCTTTTTAATAATATTAATGAAATGCTGTTACAGAAATGAATGCTTATGAAATATTAAATTGAAGCTTTATAAACACCTTCTCACTACTTAGCAGCTGACATGATATAACTTTTGTTTTTAAAATTCTCCATCAGTTTAAGAGTATTTGAAAATAAGTATATATGCCACTTGTTACATACACATAAAAATAGGAAATTATATTCTACTAAGTCACTACTGAAAAATGCTAAAACGATAGACTTAAAAAAAAAGATCAAATTTATTTGGGGGGAATTTATTTTACAAAAGGGAAACTGACTTCCCCTTTTCTCTACTACTACAGAATGCTAAAAATAGCCAATTTTCTGTTACTGTAATAAAATAAGATACAGGAAAAGGAAATTGAGAACTACTAAAATAATATGTGAAAGAATCAAAGGCATTTAATAAGGTAGAAACTCTGGTATTTAAATCTAAAAGTGAAAGAATAAAAAAAAAGCTATATTTAGATAACTTTGAGGCGACTTCATTTAATTGAAAACAATGCTCAAGGATGGTTTCCAGTTTATGCCAATTATTAAATTCAAACTATTTTATTACTAACCTATAAACATAAGTGAATATTGTAAGGAGCATGCCTCAGTACTAATCTAATCTATTAAGAATTAACTTCAGGGATGGGAATATATTCCATACATTGCTAAACTGAATGAGCATAAATTACAGCCTGTGTCATGAATAACTTAAGAAAACACTACTGTATACAAACATATACACACAAGTCACATTAGTTAAAAAATTAAAATACTTACAATATCTTCTATTATTTCTTTGACAGCTGCCACAGCTAAAATAAATAAGAGAGGAACCAGTGTTGTATAACGACCTGTTGGTGACACATCAGGTATTTGCTATTTAAAGAAAAGAAAAAAAAAAGCAAGAGAAATACAATGAGATTCAAAAAGTTTATACTAAACCTAAAAACAACAAAGTATTAGTGACTTCTAAAACATGCCTCATTTGTTCTACTATCTTGGCAGACTAACACTGGGTGAGGCAGTGTATTTTTATCTAACAAGTAGTTAGAAAAACATGTTAATGAGCTTTATGACAAGCATATTGCATACAGGCTAACCTACAGTGGGGGGTTGGTTAAATAAATACTAGCATAGTTATGTAATAAAATATTTTATAACAATTAGAAATGGCATCTGAGAAGCACAGCGAATACCTAGGAAAATGTTCACATATTATTATGCATATAAAGCAGACTATAAAACAATGTGTGCTCTATGATCCTTTTTTGTTATCTAAAGCAATATATAATGTTTGGAGGGGGAATAAAAGACTAGAGGGATATCTACACTACTTTTTAATAAAACAATTTTTTCTAAAACAATCAGTTATAATTAACTCTGAAAGAGGTTTTTACATTCTAAAGTTCAGAAGTGACACTTTCAATGCTATAAAACTAAAGTAAAATTTTAGGAAAAAGTTTCATGTCTCTATACCACTTAAAATGAATAGTTCTTGCCACATTGAATTTACAGAACACCTAAATATGCTGATAAAAATGAAGCAAAGGGCTTGAAGAGGCGGTGAAATTCTGGCCCTGCTTGCAGCAGAAGCAGGGAAACGTCCATCCAGACGAGCCTTCCTCTCTGCTTTCAGCTAAGTCTCAGGGGACTGGTCATGGGCTCCACAAACACATATATTGACACCTGAACATTTAATTTTGAACTAAGGCTTTATGATGTGACTTTACCTGAAGCAGTGCAATAAAGAGAAAAAATGAATTAGCAGCTCTTCTGAACTGAGAGTAGAGAAATCTTGGAAGGAATGTGATTATGTTGTATTTTGCAGTGCTAGAAAACAAAAATGAAAAGTAGCAGAGAAATCGATTACTCCACAATTAGCACCCACATTTACAAAATTCCATTACCACTCCCACACACACACACAAAATTAGATTAACATTTGTTCAATGTTTCCAATCGAAAAAATCTTGCAAAGGGTTATTAACTTAGATGAAAAAGTATGAGAGGAGATGGCTAAGTCAATAGTAAAGAGAAAACCATAGGCTTTCTCTTCTGCATAATATTGTTTGTTCTCTTTGGCCAATCACCCTGCTTAACAGCACTAGGAATAGTTTACAAGGAGCAACTTGAGATAAGATAGTGTACTGGAAACATCCAGAGCTTTGTCTTGGTTATAAAATAGAAGGGAGATTAAAGTAGACCTGTGCCATACTCCCCAAACTGAGAAATGTTACTCAAGAATTTGAAGTTGCAAATACTAGTTTAAAGGGGCACATCTCGAATCTAGAAATTCTGCCACCAGAGAAACATAGGCCAGCACTGGGGGTATTCATGTGGACCAAGAGGCCTCTCAGCGACTTTGCTCACACTAATACTTTCTACATGATTGTTGGCAACGGAAACCTATCACTGCAGTGACATCATTCTCACAATCCTCCACCCTCTAGCAGCATGCTATATCCCTCAACTATCAAAAAACAATATTTCTTTAAATTTTTAGATTTAGATTTGCTGTAGGTTGGGGTTAGAGTTTTCTTGGTGCAGAATGGCAAAGATCTCTCCTGAAACGCTAAAACTTGCTAACCAAAAAAAAAAAAAAAAAAAAAACAAACAAAAAAACAAAAAAACAAAAACAAAACAAAACAAAAAAAACATGGCTTTAGTCATAGGCTTAGAACATTTACACATGATCAGCTTCCATACAGAACTGGCAGAACAAGGGTTCTGATCTTTTCTGCTCCTTCCTACTTCAAGATTGTTATTAACACTTCTTTACTGGATAGAAGATGGAGAAACAACCTACTCCTGCTGGTGAGAGGCTCTCAAGAACTAACTGACTGAACTGACGCTCCTTGCAAGTGGTTCCATTTGGACCTGCAGTGCTGCTCTGATGTTGCTCCAGCGTCCTGCAGGAGTCCCTACCTGACATGGTTATTGCAGAATTTTGTCAGCTGGGGCTGGTTGATGAATATAGTCCTGACTTCATCCTGATCAGCCAGCGAGGTCTTCTCCGAAACTTCATCTGTCTTCTCATAACCTTAAAAAAAGACAAGTATTTTTATTTGACAAGAAATGATTCATTTTATTTCCCAGACTGAACATGCATTCCGTTACTACTCTAGAACGTAAAATCTGTTGAAAGTACATGCTGCCCTTTATGGGTGTGCTTGTTTCCTTTATAATAAAAAGTAAAATCCCTGTATCTAATATTTCTATCAAATGTGAGCATTGTCATTTAACAGTCACATAAAAATGGATCCATTTCAAAAGCAGTAACATCGATTTAAAACTTTCCTCAGGAAAACGTTCAACATCTTTCTTCCCATTACATAAAAATATACCCCAAAGTAAATAACTCTCTACTGGTTTATATTACAGTATGGACTAATGAGACAAAACTAATCTAAATATATATTTAAGATTTTAAGCTAAACATTTAATGTTTTCCTTTGTTTTTCTTTTTGGATGAAAACTGGAGAAAAAAAAGTAAATACTGTTTTAAATAAGCAACCACCACAATGATCTTATTGACTACAATCATTTAATCATTACTTCTATTAGAATTTGGGCTCCTGAGTATTAAGGTTCCAAGATCATCTGAAGACATCTCACAATCATGGGAATAATTCAAGCCAACAGGGTCCCTTGCTGCCACACTGACAACACATTTTTAAAAACCACATAAGTTTTATAAGAACAGCCTTGGACAGAAAATATTTTAAACTGCTTATTGTATGTTCTAGTGAAAATTCAAGGAATGCCTTACCCTTTTATTAAAAAGGGACGCCAACAGCGCTCCATCTGAAGTACCCACTCTTCCTTCCCTTTTCTGTCCAGCCAATGCCAACTCCTCCCACACAGGCGGCCAACACCTGGCCTCTTTTGAAGGGCCTCTAATATTAAAGTCGGTGAAGCTGCTTTGACCTACTCTGGCCCCAGCAAGACACTTACCAGGAGGTTTTGATGCTCTCTGTTTAGGAGTCCGTCTCCACTTACTAGAAAAGGGGCTCCCTGGGGCTGCAGGCTGTGTGTTGTTACTCATCTTCCTAACCCCAGTACCAGCCAACAGCAGGTACTCAACCAATGTTTGCCCAATTAACACATGACAAATGACAAAGGGACAGTTATTTGGCTGTTATTTTTGAGGGCAAGAGAAAGCTTCTCCACCCACTGATAAAGATGCATGAGAGCCAAGAAAGAGCTGGTAAGGAATGGTACAAGAAAGCTTTGCCTGTGACATGTGGATACTGTGTGAAACCTGAGAACCACTGAGGGGGTCTATAAAGGTGAGAGCATGAGCACAGACACAGGGCTGGGGGGGCGGACACGATGATGTGTCTGTAAGTGGGTGCAAACAGGGAAGTGCTACTGAAGCACACCAGAAGCACTGGGAGGGAGGGAGGGAGAGTGTCACATGGAACCTCTCCTGCTGGTGAAGAGGTCCATTTTCTGCTTTGCAACACGCCACTGAAAGCATTCCAGGGTGAGATTTGCCTGTTATCCTTATCACCCTAGAAGTCACATGACACCAAATTAGGTCCTGTCATACCCAGAAAAAAAAAATCCAGAAAAAGAGGCAAAATCTAGACCAATGACCTACCTGTTCTCTAGAGTAGAGCCATCAAAAGGACTCCATGGTTCTGGGCACAGAATATTGCAGATGCTATAGGCTTTCTTTACCCAGGCACTCTAGAAAAGCCTGGGAAAGATGATGTTCATGAAGCTGAATTTATGGAGAACTCTTGGGGCTCTGGGATGCCCTGACCAGATGTGAGACTGGGGGAGGGGAATTTGCACAAAAGCAAGGAGTGAAGTCCTTAGCCTATGGGAGCTGGTGGGCACCCTCTCCTATCTTCTCAGTGATATCAGGGTTCCTGTGAGCTTGGCAGTGACAGGGACCCCACAGGCACCCTGAGGCTCACTCTCAGGATGTCCAAAGGCCAGAGGATTCAGGTACCACCTGTGTAATGCACCCAATTGCCCACTGGTGCCTAGATCAAGCAGTGAATAGGCACAGCAAACTCAGAGGTCCTTGGGAATATTATGAGAAGGTAACTTGGGAAAAGACCTGTTAAAGTAAAATGTGAGTATTTTTAATTATTATAATTTTGAATAAATTTGTATTGTAGAAATAAACAGGTTATACCTGGAGATACAGGAAAACTATCAATCCATACTCCTCTGTAAGAAAGAGCGTTTTCTATCTAAATTAACAAACTCACACTTTGAGGGAGGTGGGTAGCAGTTTTGATCGCACAACTCTTCTCAATAAAGAGTGAAAACACATTTTCTACTGCTATGGTTTAAATATGAGGTTTTCCCCAAAGCTTCTGAGACAATGCAAGAATGTTCAGAGGTAAAATGATTATATTATGAGAGCTGTAACCTAAATGGTAGACTAATCCACTTGAATGGATTAACTGGGTGTTAGCTGTAGCCAGGAAGGGTGTGGCTGAAGGAGGAAGGTCACTGAGGGTGTGCCTTTGGCACTTATATTTTGTCCTTGATGAGCAGAGATCTTGCTCTGCTTCCTGGTTGTGAGGTCCTGAGCAGCTTTCCTCCACCAAGCCCTTCTGCCATAATGTTCTGCTTCACCTAGGGCCCAGAGATATAGAGTCAGCTGACCATGGACTGAACCTCTGACACAGTGAACCAAGATAAACTTTTCCTCCTCTAGGTTGTTGTTGTTAGGTCTTTTGATCACAGCAATAGAAACTGGCTAAACACCTACATTCAATTCAAGAACTACTCGATATATACCAGACAACTCTATTTTTAGGCTTCTATTTTTTTAAAAAAATATATTATTTCTTCCACAAATTACCACCTTCATGAGCCACAATGACCCATAAAGACTGTGTGTGTATACCTGGATGACGACTTCAATGAGCTATTGTACAGTGGTGGCAAAGACAATTGAAGGGAAAACCCCCCACCCCCCATCCCCATCCCAGAGAAGACAAAAGTAAGCCAGCTCAGTTGCCATTCCTTCCCATACTTGGCTCTCTCCTCTGCTTTAGGATTTGCATGATGATTTGGAAGCTTATTCAATGTAAGCATTTAAAATTTACTAGTAGCTTTTAATCCACCTGTTTACAGTCCTAAAAACTGTAGAGAACTGAGCCATTTTTTCAGGAAGCAGAGAAGGAGAGCAAAGCCATGGATGTAGAAGGGTGACCACTGAGTCTTCCTGGTAGATCAGGTCCTCAGAAGTCATTTTTGTTTTTAAGCCAGGTTAAGTTTGCTGAGAGAAGGAAATGCATCTTAATCACATTCTCTGGTATTTTTGAAGCTTTTTCTAGCCCAATATTGCACAAAGAACGTATACAATAGTTGTCATTTAACCCCCAAAGCATTCAGCTGGTTACTTCTGGGATCCCTCAGGGACCCATCTTCCCTGGGTTAGTACTGAGGTGGTCCAGACTGAACTGTGAAGCCCACCATGGAATACATTCAAACAGCACATCAACTATAGTTAAATGGACGGTATTTGGTTAACAGCAAGGCCAAGAATATGACACATCTGGTAGTTACTTGTTCTCAATAGGCTTCCTAGTCTGTAAAAAGTCTGTAAAACAAAAATATGTGTACACCTCCTGGAACAGTTGGTATAAAATGAAAGAGTATATATGCAAAGCACTTAACAAAATACCTAATATTTGTTAAGCACATAATAAATGTTATCTGTTTTACTCAGAGAGTTAATGGAGTGTATGAATTAAGTTGTAGAGCCTCCCAAGCAATTTCTCAGAGTGGCAATTTCTCTGCTTTCCCTGCTACACTAAAAGTTTTCTGACTATCATAGCTGTAGCTCAAAGCCCTCACTGTCTGTTGAATTCACACATGAGCAAAATCAGATCAGCCATATATCAAGAACAGAACCCTCTGTTACAAGTAGACACGGGTTACCCAAACCTTAGAGACTGATGAATCAATCCACATCAATGATTAGTAAATGATGATGAGGAATGACTGTCCTAGGAACTACAGTAACTTCAGTCTTGTGATAGATTCAACTCTCCCAGGTTGTCCTTTCTAGAAAGTCAATGACTAAGTGATAACATGTCTGGTAAGCACCAAAGAAACCCACTCACCAGTGGCTGGATGAAATAAGAATTCAATCCCACAAAAAGGGCAATGCCTCCATAGGACCAAACTCTTGAAAGTTTGTTGGAATGCCTTGGCAACAGGGCCATGATATATCAGGTCTGTTCGATATCATTTCTCCCTACCACAGAGAGAGGCCATTGTTTAACTCAATGACTCACCCCTACTGTGACCACCTCCACCTCCAAATTCAAACTGATATTTAATCTTTCATTGGGATACCAGCAATCCCTGCAGGCCTACGAAACAATCTGCCCCCAGCAGGTGACTTTGTTGCTGTCGTGTTGTTGTGGTTTGGATGTGAGGTGTCTCCCCGATGTTCATGTGTGAGACAACTCAGGAAGGTTTAGCGGAGAAATGATTGGGTTATGAGAGCTTTAACCCAATTAGTGAATTAATCCCCTGATAGGATTAACTGAGTGGTGACTGAGGGTGGGTGGGGTGTGGCTGGGAGAGACAGGCTATTGGGGGTGTGCCTTTGGGGTGTATATTTTGTATCTGGTGAGTGGAGACTCTTTCTTTGCTCTCTGATCATTATGTGAAGTGCTTTCCACTGCCACTCTCTTTCGTCATCATGTTCTGCCTCAGTGGAGTCCTGAGGAATGGAGCCAGCTGTTTATGGACTGAGACCTCTGAAACCATAGTCCCCAAGTAAACTCTTCCTCCTCTAAAATTTTTCTGACCAGGTCTTTTAGTCACAGCAGCAAAAAAGTTAACTATGATACATGTGTTGATCTCAAGAAATAAGATGCACTCATTTTCCTGATTTCCAAGTTGGGGGTATCTCGAGATATCCTCAAGTACAGACACACAAGTTAATAGTGATAATGACACCTGATACATACTCCTTTATCACATTTTGGATTCTCCAGGAGATTCACTCAAGCATTTACTGCTGTGTCCTCAGTAATCAGCAGATATTTGACATCCACAGCCCCAGTTGTATTTTTAAGCTAAAAGTTCTACAGAACAAATTGCAGGTACACTCACACACCCATCACTTCAAAAACTAAGCAAGACTCCTTCTCTATTAAAGCACAGTTCAACTTCTTTCAAGGTCATACTCTCCAAGGCCTATAATTTCTTAAAACCATTCACAATCACTCAATCTCTCCGAATAAACTATTCTAGCCCAGTTTTCATTAAAATGAGCCAGGGAAAGACTTTTCCTTATTTATGCCAAATGAAACAGACAATGATTCAGTGATTCAGATTTCCAGCTATATTGAAAATACCATATTCAGTGTTTATGACATTCTGTTTGATTCTTATTCTCTTCTTCTCCCCCAGAAGAAAAGCAGTTTGGTTTTCTGAATTGTGTTTTATTTCATCTCATGATGAAGTTATTTAGTATGCCCTAAGCACCCACCAAACCAGGAATTTTACTATACTTAATTCTTCAGTTTTAGTTATAAAATGACCAAATGCTGTTTCTAGACTTCTGAAGGACCAAGAATTCAGTATAGAGAAATAAATAGCCATGTTATGTTTCTTAACACTGCCTAGGCTAAAAAGAAGGTATTATTTTGTGTCAGTACATATAAGCAACATCCTCCTGGTGATAATTTCATCTTCTAGCAATAATTTCCACTATGGAGAAGACTTAGGGTGCTGGTGGGTCGGCATCCTACTTGGGACTCTGAAGTGCACAAGTGCTCATCTTCCTCTCACAGTGTTGATCATTCAACCCACAAAGTGGCTGCAAGGTGAGCTCTGGTTCTTCTACCAATTGTTTATGTCACCCTACACAAACCTCTTGATCCCTGAGGGTTATTCTTTTCCCTTGTAAAATGAGGAAGCTCCGCTGATAATCTAATGTGCTCTTTCAAGCTCTTAAACCTTATAAAATTTGCATCCACTAGGCACCAAGAAGGGGAAAAAAAGAATGTCAATAGTTCATTTGTTTAGAAGACCTGGGAAATTTAGAAAACAGAATAAAAAATTCTACTGATGCCTTTATCAAGATGTTTCCTAGCAACAGTCACCTTAATCTGCAGCCAACACTGTCAGGAGGCCAAATGCTGCTCTGTGATCTTGGCAAAATCTCCATATTTGAAGAGATAAGCAGTGACTACAATTTAAGCCAACTACCACCTGCAACCTACCGACCAGTGATTACTGAGTGACTGAGTATGCTGACATGCAGTCTTCCTTCCTATGCCCAGACTCAGCACATGCTTACAAGCACATAGTACTATATAACGAAGAACAATGCTCGGTAGTTATTCAAGTGAAAGGCTTCTGACCTTCTACAATGAAAGCAGATTAATCTCCAAAGTTTTCTACTTCTTATCACAAATAGCAAGACCCAATCAGTAAGATCATATTAGTTCCTTCATTTGTTTATTCATTCATTCAACAGACTCAAGCATCTACTCTGTGCCTACTATTTTTAAAATGCTATAGAAATAGCAGGAAATAAGGTAAAGTCCCCAATTTAGGACTTATTTTCTAGAATAGTACAAGATAATTAGAGATCATAGTAATACAGATGAAAAAAATAAATCAGTGTTTGAAAGAATGATTGATGGAATTCTCTGTGCTTCTGTTTTGTCATCTATATAACAGCCATAACAAGAATTCCTTACCTCAAAGGGTGGTTGTGAGGATAGGATAAGTTAATAAATGAAAAAAATAATGCCTGGCAGGTAGTGAGAGCTCAGTAAATATTAGCTGTTCTCACTGCTGTTGCTTCTACCACTGCTCCTCATGTTCCTACTGATGAGTAACTGGAGGCATCCATCAAGGGGATGCTGAGTTGAGACCTTGATGATATTTAAAGAAAGGTCAGGGAAACCCAACCAACAGGCAGAGGGGCAGGAACAGAGTGCTGGAGGGAAGAATGGACTTGGCATTTCCAGGAACATGAAGATAATGTTCCTCATAAAACAAAATGAGGCAGGGCCAGACTGGAGAAACAATGAACAATGTGAATTCATATTCTTTACGTGGTAGGAATCCACTGCAAGTTTTAAGCAGGAAGACCACACTTTGAGGTTATATGACAATCGAGTAAAAGATGATGGGGTCTGGGTTGGACTGTGGTGACAGAGATAAAAAGAAGTGGAAGTACACATGGCATTCTTTGAGGGCAGAGCTGGTCTGACCCTGTAGCCTCTCCATGTCTCTCGTTATCACTGTACAGACCACACACAGCTACCACCTATGTCACTCCAAGCAGAAGCTCAAGACATGAAAAAGATGTAGGAGTTTTAAAAATCTTATCAATTATATTTTTGTTTTGGGATCACATGACAAATTTGCAATCTTTTGAATATCTTGGCTTAAATAAAATGCACTGTTCAGATTAGTGACCTATTGCTTTTAATGTAGGATTTAAAACACAAATTAATCACTTAATGAGGGCTTCTCTTTACAGTCAAACAGCCCTATCCTAAGAATCATGTGTCTTTTTCTCATTAAAACACAGTAATCAATAATATTTTAAGTACAGAATACAACTAAGGAAGGCATCAGTATCATGCCTAAAAGCAAGAGGTTATAAGCTGTGGTTACTTTAGACTAATTACCCTCTAGCTGCCTACTTTCTTACACATGTTTTGTGGGGATTACATGAGTTCATACTTGGGGCAGTGCCTGCTTCCTCATATACACATGAAAATTCTAGTTATAATTTTCTATTATGAAATAAGAAAGGCAGACTGTGGGGCAGGTGGGAAGAATACACTTGTAGACAGATCTGTATTCAAATTCTGATTATGGTACTTCTTCCTAACACCAGTCACATTATTTTATCATCTGAGCCTCAGTTTCCTCATCCATCAACATCATTGATGTGAAGATGGCAACAAGGTAGCATGATACCTGTCACTCAGACAGTCCCTGTCACTTTATCCTCCCCAGAAAGTGTAAAATTAATCTCCCTTTAAAAATACTCAATATAGGAAAAACAGAAGTCTCAAAGACATTAACGTAAGTATTTAACATTAAAATGTTTTGAATAATATTTAATTAAGGTTGTGACCAGTGTGAATCAAAGTGCCTAGTAAAATAATAAATTTTCCCATCCAATTTTGTGAGTTAATATTAAGTAAGTACATGTTTTCCTTGAATTGTCATCTGTATAGGGGTTACGCAATAGAAACGCAGGGGTGGGTAGGTAGGAGGGAGAAAAGAAAAAGATACAAAATCATTCTGTTGCCTGGTAATATAGTTATAGAACCATTACGTTTTTGCAGGTTCAACTCTATTGTAATTATAAGTAAGGCTACAATTAGAATCAGAATATCTATTAAATTATCTCCCAAACAGATTCAAGGGAGTCCAATTATATAACCTTTCACTCAATGGCTTCCCATATTAGGCATTAAAGAGGCCATACTATTTGCTCAAGCTTCTTGACCTAGATTGAGGTCATTAAATAAACAGTCATGCTTGCAACAGTCAGAATCTAATAAAAGAATATTAACTGGTAAACTAGCTGGAGACTTGAGAGGCAGAACTTGAGGTGTGATTAAAGTGAGGCGTGACTTAGTAGGAAATCATGAACATTTCCCACCGTCCTTTTTCAAAAGTGTGATATATTTTTCTTTTGTTCTTTAGGAAAAATAATAATTAAAAGTTCCTGTCTAATGTATACATATGTAAAAAATATCTATTTTTTTTTCTTTCTCTCCCTGCTGCTCCCTGACCCAAGCTTCTGGATCAAAGCAATCTTCGGAGGAATAATTTAGATGTTTGTATTTTATTTATTTTATTTTTTAATGTTTTTTTTATTACACAGATAATTTAATTAGAAATACAAAGGCAGTTACTGCAGCTACAAAGGAGATTTGAAATCCCATGTTCTGCATTATTGGAGCACAACAGTCATTTCAAATGTTCGATTGTGAGCCTGACAGCAGCTGGTCAGAGACACAGAGCACAATGGGAAGGCATTAACATTCTGGAAACAGTGAACAGGGTGCTTTGAAAGTGAAGGCTCACATACTACATTTTCAAATATGACACAAAAGAAATGAAACACCTTTAAAAAGTACGGATATTAAATAGAAACTATTCAGCAATACCAATACCTCTCACATTTCTGGACCATGACTGCAATAACCAGGAAGGAAATGAAATTTGCAATTGCATTAACACTTTACTCCTCCTACCGGGTTCTGTGCAGTGGACTTCTGTTGCTCTTTCCAGCTCAGTGTCTGCTTTTCCTGGAAATAGCCCCTGCTTTTCCTCTGGAGAACTTGCTTCCCTGGCAGGCCACCTAGGGGGACTGCTCATCAAGTTACTGAGCCCCTTTCTGACTTAAAGCTAGGCACATGACCCAAGCTAAACCAATCACAGACTATGTACCACTTGGACAGGTGAGAGGGTGGAGCACAGGCCTAATTCTGTGGCATCTTGAAGTGAATGCCCATTAGTCAAACTTCCTTGGATCCTCCTGGACTTTTCTGGGAAGTTCACATTTGACTCCAGGAACTACTCCACCTACTTAAAAGATATGCTCAGCTTCCAGATTATGGAATTTTAGCAGAGGCATTTTGTCCTCTTCAGGAAGCTCAGTCCAGTCCCGATGCGCATCTAACTTCGGTGAACACTGATATCCTACAGGACCTGGATGGCCTTCTTCAATATGCTGAGCTCTGCCCCCTGAACCTCACTCATTAGTCGGATTTTCTGTTCTGTACAGAATGATGATCTGAAACCACAGTGTACTGCCTTGCTCAAGAGATCACCAGGCTACCTGGCACCTTCCACAGCAGGGCCTACTTGCTAGATCAGATCTCCTCTCATGTTACCAGATGTCCTAACCACGCTCTGAGTCTGGTATGCTCTGGGATAACTGTGGGCTGCCACCCTAACAAACTTACACAAGAACCTCAGAGCTTTCCACATCCCTTTCCACATCTCAGCTTCTTCCCCATCACCCTCTGATTCATGCAACTGTGATCCTGGCTCCTTATCTTCAAGCCCATCTGAATTATAATCAAATGTAGTAAAGAGACACTTATCCTTGATAACGTAAAACATGATGCTCTGCTTAAAAAAAATTTTTTTTTTAATTTTTTTTCATCCTACAAAAGTGTTCACTTTCTTAAAGAATTCTTCTCAACACAATGAAGATGACGAAACCTTGCTTCTCTCATGGTCAGGGAGCCTGTGAGCACTGGAGCAGGACAGTACCAGGACACTGACAAAGATCACTGCATCTTTAAAGCTCTCACACTGATGTGTTCATTACTACAACTGAAATTGATCTCACATCTCCCTTAAAGTCCATTTTTCCTGTCCTGGATCTATTCCACCCCTTCACCGTTCTTTTGGTCAAGAACGTGTCTTACCTTCATGGGCTCTGTTAGGTATCACTTAAATGTCAAAGCACCCTCTTTGACCCTTCTTCTTTGAAGTGTTGTCTCTGAAAGTTCTGAATGTATCCCATATGTAAAAAACCACCACACCTCCAACATTAATCTTTTGACCTACATATTTAGGTAAATCACAACTGAGAATAATAGATGCTATGGGAAAAAAAAAACAACCCAAAATAACACCACAGGAAAGTCCCTTCCACTGACTAAATGTTTACTAAATTTTCTACTTTCAGTTATCCAAAAATTCCAAAAATTCCCTCATACACATTCAAATATTTTTGTATCAGGATCTGTCATTACCGTACATGGTAATTGATATTTTTCTTTAAGTGCTTTTGTGAAAAGTGACCTAAAAAATAAACAAGTATAAAAAACACATCATCAGTAGATCTTGTCTAAAACACATCCTGAAGTCAAACTGGATTGCACAAGGCTTCAAAAGTACTAGTACAAATTCTAAGCAGAAGACACTGAAAAAAAGTAGTACTAACATTCAGAAAAAAGGCCACCCTTAAGTGGTATTTCACGAAAATCTCTTCTGCCTAGTGTTAAGCCTCACACATAGTAAGCACTCAAACTCCATAGCAGCTAGTCTTGGATATTAACCTACAAAAAAATCATCTTGGGCATGCTGAGTGGCTTGGACATAGCAATAAAACATTTACTAATGCTAAATTGTGCTTAACTGGAAAAGCAAGTCCAACAATGAACTACAGAGGGAATAATGACATTGACTTAACATCTCACAGGTCTTGGTCTTGATCCGACAGCATGTTCCCCGTGTAGACTTAAAAAAACTGCCACGGAAGCAGACTGTGCTAGCAATGAGGGGTTTCAACTACCAGACGTCCACCAGGCATCTCCTAGAAGTCTCAATTAGCTAAAAGCACTGGCGACTTGCCTTAGCATCAAGTTCATCTCCCACAGGGGACAGGAAACAAGATGAGAAACTGCTCCTGTGAATTGGACGCTAAGTGACACAAAAGGGGTAAAGCAGTAAGAGTCTTAGAAACCATGACAGCGTGAAAGACCTTTGACTGTCAAAAGGGAGAATCCACGCCAAGCTGGACAGGTGCTCCGGACTTCAGGAGGACACATTCCAAGCTATCATCAAGACCCCAAAGGGACAGAAGCCCATAAAGCCATCTAAAGCAACATGCTGACTAATTGTGAAAGGCCCTGACGAGGGGAAAAGGCAGGCTTAGTTTGAAAGGCCACAACCGCTGCACAGGAAGTCCATGAGCAAGTGAAAGAAGATAGAAAAAGACCAAAGGAAAGACTGGAAATAGAATCCCATGCTTGGGAGTGAGTGATAACCGGTGCAGACACCTGAGGAAGTAGGAAAGTTGTCTTACAAAATGTTAGAGACCTCCACATGTTCCCCCACCCCCCTTCATTTTGAATACAAGGCACTGATGAGACAGGCCTGCTGCCTGCAGGACAGGATGCAATGTTAACAGATCATCAAATAAAATGCAGAACTTCCCAACTCCTACTTCACCTCACTGTCTACCAAGGAGAGTCATCTAAAAACCAGAAAGGTCGAAACGAACACGAGTTGTAATAACTAAAGCAAAAGAGAAAGCAGGGGATGATTTTTTTAAAGGAAAAAAAGAAATGAAATAAAAGCCAGCACCTGGTTGCTGTAAAAGAATTCTATTTCACAGCGCGCGCGCGCGCGCGCGCACACACACACGCACGCGCGCGCACACACACACGCACGCCTAGAGGACTGTGAGAATACTCAGAATGGATAAGGGAACCATCACTATTCATAGAAAGAAAACCAATGGTGAACAAAAGAGGATTCAAGGGATGCAGCTGAAAAATATCCCCCAGTGTTCTAAAAAGGAGAGATGACAGATGCCGAGCATTATAAAACACTGTTTATTAAAACAGCGGCCTAGACATGTGCCTTCAGAGTTCCAGAGTGGGAATTTTTTTTAAGAGAGAGAGAGAGAGAGAGAGAGAGAGAGAGAGAGAGAGAGAGAGAGAGAGAGAGAGAGAGAGGGAATTTTAATATTTATTTTTTAGTTCTCGGCAGACCCAACATCTTTGTTTGTACATGGTGCTGAGGATCGAACCCGGGCCGCACGCATGCCAGGCGAGCGCGCTACCGCTTGAGCCACATCCCCAGATCCAGAGTGGGAATTTTTTGAGAATATTAATTTGGAAGTTAAAAAAATATTTCCCTTTTGCATTGAGAATTCAGGTAACACTGGGGAGGATTCAACTGCTGTGAAAGTGGGTCTCGCAGCATACACAGAGCACAGGAGAGCGTCCCAGAATTCTCAGAAGAGGTCCTTGACACCCCCTAAATGTGAACAATACCATTATTGGCCATCGAGTTTGAGGTCTATGCCAGTCAAAAACCAAGTGCACTTCATTGGAAGGATGGTTTAAAGGGAGGTGGTGACCTCTGGAGACCAGTGAGCCTCCAGACTCACTTCCTCTTTTTCTTTTCTTGAAATACTAGCATCTGGATTTTAGGAAGGCTTCTGGCTAGACCCTACTGTTATATGACAGAGACACACAACTTCATGACTGTGTAACAATATGGATTCATTGTCACCAACTGACAAATATATAGAAAGGAGGTTCATACTGGAGCTTATCCCTTGGCTACCACCTCCCGTCCCCCGCATCCAACCAGGTCTGAGAACCTTTCCCTAAAGAGCCAGTTCTGGGTTCACTGGCCTCCTGGTCCTCTATTCCTCCCTCCTGGTCTGGTCACCCAGCCATAGGTGTCAGGGTCAACACTGGGCATCTGACCAGCCACGCCAATCAGATGTCCTGCTGGGAATGAGAACTTGCCACCTAGAGAGAGGGTCACCTGACTCACTGGAGTCACACTGGAGGATATCCTGGCACCTGAAGTCACATGCATGCCAATACAGCTTGGATAATGGCTTGAGTGCTTCCACCAGGATTCACGTACTGAAACTTAACAGCAGAAACTTTACCTGATTATGGTATTAGGAGACGGGGACTTTGGAAAGTGTTAAGATTAGATAAGAACATCAGGGTGGAGGCCCTGTGATGGAATACTGGTGGCTTTATAAGAAGAGGCGAGAGACCAGAGAAGACACACACACACATTCCCTGTCTCTTGCCCTGTGATGCTCTGCATTGTCTTGGGGCACTGTGAGGAAGAAGGCCATCACCAGATATGGCCCCTTGGTCTGGACCTCCACAACTGTGGGCCAAAATGGACTTCTTTTCTTCATAAATGTATCCAGCCTCAGGTATTTCATTATAGTAAAGAAAATTGGACTAACACCATGTCAGAAGTATACTAATGGAAAATGGGGCAGATTTACAGAGATAAAAACAAGGCAATACTGGGAAGAGTGAGTGAGATCCCAAAGATCAAGTCCTATGAGCCTCAGCTGTGATCCAGGAGATCCCTTGCCTAGAGTAACTGCATAAATTGGTCAGGATTCTGGAACCAGACTCCTGGGTTCCAAAGACAACTTAAGGACACAGATGACATAAGAAATAGACAGTTGACATGAAAAGATCAGAACTCAAGAGTATTTTGAGAGGCTGAATAACTTGACGGTCCTATACAAAGGGCTAAAAATGTCAATTGTACAAATATAATATGGGGATATCTGGCAGAGCATGACATGCAGAAAATGAATGTTTGTACGGCTTTTATTGCTTTCTTAGCAAGAAAGAACTTGCTAAGAACTAGAGCTGAGAATGAAATGAACTATCTTAGGAGGTGCGATCCCTTCATGGAGGGGTACTCAAGCAGGAAATGGATAGCCAATGGCAAGCAGGCTGCCTCAGGTACTGGGCTGCCTGAAATGAATTCTAAGTCCCCTTCTGACTCTGGAATTCCATTATTTTATCCTTTCAAGAGGATTTTTTAAAGGACATTTATAAGGTCATCAGGAACCACTCACACGATGCCTTGTGCAGACAAAGTTTGTACCCAGAAGAGTACCACCGAATGAATGAGTAGCTGCAGGCGTTGGCAGGGTAGTTAAGTAACCCGGCTGACTTCAGGGGCAATTTGTTCATAGAAGATGCAACTGCACAACTGTTCTGAACGAGCTAGCCCTAAAAGGCCCCCGGGGAAAAATTTAATAAACTGCCACAGAAGCAGCTATTATTCTTATGAGTTATTATTACAACTTCCTTTTTAAAGAACTATTTACATATTTTTTTAAACACAAAAACAGGCAGATGCATAACTGGTTCCTACAAACTCATCCTCACTTTAATAAAAGCAGCAAAAATACCCAAATAACATCATTTGGATGCTGTATTATTCTCAGGATGAGTCAGAGGAGTTTGAGTGGCACCTGCTTCTTGCCTCTATTGTGAACTTCTGAGGGAGAAAAAATACTTCACCTTTTTTTTTTTTTTAAACAAAGCCTCAAGCATCAAAAACATCTGGTGAAGAAACTAAAGCCTACTGCCAATTAGGACTTTGTGGGCACGTCAGCACAGCACACACAGCAACATGAACTTCCTACAAGCAGGAGAACAGCTTTTAACTTGATAGAAACCACCCAGGATACAGAATGGGGCGACGCTGCCTCTGCCTGGTTCTGAGGAACAGAACTGCAACCCAGCAGCACAACACCCAGCAAGTCAACTGAGTAAGGCTAGGAAAACAGGAAACCCATACAGGTGTCCCAGAGAGCTCCACTGTGCCCAGCATGGCCCTGAGAATGGGTGTGGCTCTGGGATGGCTTGTCTGTCGTAGGCACCAAGGGCAGTATTTAAAAACCCCAAGACTGGTTAGACAAGATGGGCTTCAAGACATAGGCGCCACTTGTATGCCCAAGGGCAGGAAAGGCATGGTGGACAGCCTTCAATTTGTAGGGAAGTGGCCACCAAAGGCAGAAATCTCCACTGAACAGATTAAACTAGGAGTGTGAATGACAGTTGGTGGGTTGTGAATCTTAAAAGACCCAGCTCAGTGACATTACAGCAAGGACGCCAACACAATGTGAGATTGCCATCAGCCCACCTAATTCACAGGTAGAAGAAGAATGAGAAGATGGATGGAACAAAAGCTTCAAGAACTTCCTAATAAATAAAGAGCAGCCAGAGCAGAAAAGAGCCTCCTCAGCTTGCAGTTACTGGTGCTGCCTCAACCAACTGGCATCATGAGGTCAGTCCCCGCGGGACCTGCTGGCATACCTGGGCCACCACAGAGCCATGTTCAGCAGGACGACATGTGTCAGACTAAGAAAACACCCTAGGATTTCACAACCATGCCAGCATTTTAATAACTCAACTTCCAAAATCTGAACAGCTCGATCTTGTCCTAATCACTCACCAGACGCAGTTTCGAGTGACATTTGTTTAGCTAGTGCTTTCATTTAACATCTTAGTCCTGGAAAATGACCCTGCAGTCTAGAGCACCCCAAGAGCCAAAAGAGCACAAAGATGACATCAGAGACTGTTCTCATCAGCTCTGATTATGGAGCAAGAGTCCTGGCCACAGATTCTCACTCCCAAACAGACTGAACCCACGCGGTTCCTAGATGCCTAAAATCCATACCAATGGGAGGGAATGGGGAAGAGACACTGATAGTTAGGTTTGCTGAAGTTCTAAAGAATATTCAGGAAAAAAAAAAAAGATGAGGGAAGGAGAGGATAGAAACCTGGATGAAATGCAATACTCATTTGCAGAGAATAAGAAAACTGTCTACATGTTTTGGCACATGGTGACTGTCTCACTCTTTTGTAAGATATAAGGTGGTTTTCTGTTCTTCCTTCAGTGTTTTCTATCTCAGTAAATGGCACCATCATTTGGGTCTCAGGGCCTCAAATGTTAGCCATTCTCAACTCCTCTTTTTCTTTGAAGAAACACCTTCTCTACATCAATCAATCAATCTGTTAGACCCTCCCTCCTTCAAGCTCTGTCCTGATCTGACCACATTCCACCACCTCCACAAGGCCTACTGGTCCAAGCCTCCTCTCCTCTCCTTGTTTCAACTTTTATTCCTAAGATTCAGTCAGAATATCTGGGGTGGGTCCCAGTGGTCAGCATGTTAAAAGTTCCATGGGAGATTTCAGCGTGTAGTTAGGCTTCATCTCCTCACTATCCAACAGGCAGCCGATTCACAGACAGGTATTACCATCTGCAAAGAACAACAGGATTCTCAGAGAGGTTCAGAGACAGTCTCAAGGCCACACAACCTGAAAGGATTAGAACCCAGGTTTCACTCCAGCCCTACAGGGAACTCTGAGTACTTGGCTGCACTTTCCTTCAAGTCAATTATTTAGCAGGCATTAGCTTAAGATGCTAAAGCGAGTGAGAAGAAACAGCACTAAATGAGTGATGGCCTCAAGTGTTAAGTCACAAAACAAATGCACACTGGTTGTTAGGTGGCCACCCTGTCTAAGAGCCAGGACTGAAAGGACCCCAAACCCCACAAGACTTAAACAGTGGAGATGGTGGTTCTAATAGTTTGCTCCAGTGGAACAACAGCAACAAAAAAGGGGCTGTTTAAACTTTTGTTTAAAGTTCAGTAAAATAATCATATTTGAACAAATGAAAAAATGTCTGACATAAAGAAAAATTACTACTAAGTTCTGACCACAGGCTTTGGTATTCAGGCTTAGTCAAACTTAAAGTATATAGATGAGTGTTTCATGAACCACAGGAATAAAAAATTCCATGGGGAAAGTCACTTAATAAGATCAGGGGAAATTCAACTTGGCACCTGGGGAAATCAAGAGGGCTTTAAAAAATTCTCCTTTGCTAATTATATTCTTGCAGAAGTTCACAACAAGCCAACTCACACTGAGCACAGTGGCATATACCTCTAATCCCAGGGACTTGGGAGGTTGGAGCAGGAGGATACAACAAGTTCAGGGCCAGTCTGGTTAACTTAGTGAGACCCTGTCTTAAAATAAAAGCTAAAAAGGGCTTGGGATATAGCCCAGTAAAACCCCTGGGTTCAATCTCCTGTACCACCAAAACAAAAAACAAACAAACAAACAAAAAAAAAACCCAAAAAACAACCCCACAACCAAAACAACAACAAAAAAAGCCATGTGATAACTCATATAATGATTATTTTACTGAACTTTAAACAAAAGCAGGCATAAGCAACCATAGGGTTAAACTGAGCCAATAAGTCAGAACCTTCCCTCGATCTCCTCTATAAGGGCAAATCCTGGCTTTTAAAAAAGGTTTTCATCTGTAAAGTACAAGTCACACTATCATCCAATAAAGGCAAGTCTAAATGTAAACGAAAAACAAATAAATGAGAATTATAAAATAAAAAACAATCACACAAAGGTTGGGCAAATGCACTCAATCTGAGGCACTGTGGTGTTTACTTGCCAGTCCTCAGAGCTGCAGATGATAACCTTCACCACCAGCACTGGCCACTGCCTACAGCCGGAAGCCAGAATCCAGCCCTCATCCAAGTGGCCAAACAGCCCCCAGACTGCCCAAACTAAGAGTCTCAAATATTGACCTTCAGCTCCACAACCAGGAAAGGCAAATAAGTTGGAACTTGTGGTAAGTTTTCACACTTGATACATTAACCTATAAAAGACCTTTTTATATTATGGTGGGATAAAGCAATAACTGTAGAAATGCACCATAGAAGAAAGGACATCCCTTGGAAATAAGGTTACCAAAGAAGTTTCAAAGAAGAATAAAGCTATTAATTATTATTATACACTAAAAGTAAGCAGGTTAGCACAAAGCCAGTAATGATACCACAGAAAACCTCATATTCACTAAGCTCCCAGAGTAGATATAATACCAGCTAAAAATAAACTCAGACATGTTGTACTCTTCATTTGGTTGTGCTAAATTCAATGTTCAATTCAGAATTTTAAAGAAAATCTTCAAAATTGAATAAATATCATCATATGAACTTCATCACTTGTAAGAGGGAAAATTAAAAGGAATATAATTAGACCCATCAGGCAATTTGGTGGATTGAAAAAAAAAAAACCAGAAATATCCATATGCTTCTGATTTCTTGGCTGGCAACATATATGACTAAACATATTTACATATAACTAAATAAATTAAGTTATTTACATAATAACTGAATTTACATATGACTAAATAAATATGCAATCTAATCTTCTTTCCACTACTCCTGAACATTTAAATTATCTGGGCGATGAAATATCAACACTTGGTCCATATCCCCACGGACGAGACTGACGCCACTGGACTAGGATGGACCCACATGTCGGCACTGTTCAGAAACACCCCTACAGTGAAGCACTGTGCATCCAGGGTTGAGTACCACTGAGGTACACAATGTGGCTACAAAACAAGCCACACTTCACAAGCCTCTGCTGCCCTGTCCACACTTGGCACACTCTGCACTGAAGATGGCAGGCAGGGTCTTCCCCATGTCATTTCTCTAAGGTCTACCCATAAGAGTGAAAATAAAGTTAGACAAGTGGATCCAGTTTACCTGGCAACATTTATCACCACCATCCCGGCACAGAGAGTGGCATGAACCCAACTCAAGCTTAAAATACAGAGACACGCATCCAGTTTGGGACAAATTTATACTGAGACCTGATTCATTTCTTTGGTCAGAGACAGGAGATGGTCTGGGCCAGGAAAGGGGAAGGAAAGGAGAGACGGGAACTGAAAGGAGTCAACTATTCACAGCCACAGAGATGAAGACAGTGGCAGGACGTGGCCAGCAGGAGTGGTCATGGGCAGCAGATGCATTCAGAACCAAAGGCGCCCTGCATGGGGCCACAAGTCGGTCTGGATGAGTGGCCAAGAGCAACAGGAGAGAAAGTGCAGGTATGTGATATTCCGAAACCTTAGCAGGCCAGTGCAGAGCCGGGAGTCCCAGCCAGGGGCGGTGATCAGCACCTCCTACCTGACTGAGGTAGGATTTTTAGGCCTGGAGCTCTCGGGAGCTGTGTGGCGGGCACCGAGGGGTCAGGTGTTCATGTCTTTAGAGTGCCCAGTCAGAGCTCCTTAAATGCCCCCCTACCTCAGAGATTTTCAGGTCAGAGATAGGGCTAAGTCTATATGGGTGTGATGGAGGGGCAAAGGGAAAAGAGGGTCTGCAGAAGCTGGAAGAAAACTTCTTTTACACCACATTAGCTTTTTCTCAGGACCAAGGAAAGTCACAAGGACCTAAGCCATTCCGGAAACCCAGCTGGTCTAGATTGGTGTCAGAACAAACCACCTCTGATTTACCCCCTGCTCATGGGCTTCACTCACAAAAACTGTCTTATCTGAAAGATCAACTAAAGTGGTTTCCAGTCCAGAACCTGGGAGAGCTTTAGCTCTGTCCTTCCTGGCAGCAGTCTCTGCCTGAACTGTCACCTGACTAACCGGATGCTACTGAGCACAGCCCTCCATGGATCTCGATCAGTCACCTCCTTCAAAGATAGCTCAGACAAAATAATGAACAGAGGCTCAATTTAAAACTGACACCATGTATGATATGTCAAGATCATTGTATTGTCTTGAGCAACTAATAATATATATATATATATATATAAACTGACACCTCCTTGTGCCCCATCAATTAGAGGCATAAATAATCCATGAAGCTCAGAGGCACAGTCCCTTTACACCGACGAAAGTGATAGTGATATTGAACATAAAGTGTACTGCTCAAAGTATTTCACATTTATGCTAACATTTAAATAAAAACTAATAGGAAGACAGGCAGAGTGGGTTTTGCTTACCAAATCTCTTTTTTTTTTTTAAAAAAAAAAAAGGGGAGACAAAAAAACACAAGCCTTCCAAAGATGACACATGTGTTCACATAAATTCCCTAAATTGCCACAGGGGCCATGTCAAAAGCAGTGTTATCTAAGCACAAACACAATGTGTGAGGTTTTATGAGGACATAAGTAACTGCCTCCTGTTGTCAGCAAGAAAGCTGGAGGACAAGGATATCCACACATGTATTTTTAATAAGCTTTCTTGGAGCTCTGGATTTTCATTAAAAAAAAATTTATATACTGAAGAATTCTAGGAAGTCCTATGAAGCTAGTACAAGCTGGAGGCTGAATCTATAGCTGTGCTGTTCGGCAGAGAAGCCAGTGGTCACTGTGGCTACCAAGCACATATCCAAATTAGATACACTGTACAAACAACATAACCACCAGACTTAGAAAGCTTAGTGCAAAAGAGGAATGTCAATTCTCTCATTTATAATTTTATATCAATAAACGTTGGATACACTGGGTTACAGGAAGCATATGCTTATAATATATTAAGTTTTATTTAGATACATTACTAAATGAAATATTATTATAACATTATATTACTATTATAGATTAACATTATAAATATTACTTATATTAATATATTTAAGGTTTGAGTAGTATAAATATATTATTAAAACTAATGGTACCTGTTTTATAATTTAAATATGTCTACTAGAATATTTTAAATTGCATACATGTCTAGCACTTGTGACTCATGTTTTCTCTTTCTTAGTGCTGATTTGAGATATGAAATCCAATTTGATATAAGAAGATTCCTTGGAACTATTAGCTAAACCCCAGCTGGTTTAAATTATGATCTAATTCTTAATAGAATAAGAAAGATCTTAGCTATTATGTAGGGGCCACTATATGAAACCTTAAAAACAGAATTGGAGTCCATGGTATTCTAGCAGATTAAAAAAAGTTTTTTTTGTAGGATAAGTAATAAATACCTATTCCAATAATAATTAACTGAAAACATTTAAAAATACTTAGCTTAAATTATATTATGTGCATGTATAAATATACCACAGTGAATTCTATCTTTATGTATATCTATAAAGCACCAATTAAAAAATCAATAAATGAGTGGAAGGTAGACCAACAGAGTAGAAGAATGGAAATTAGAGAAGGAGGAGGGGAGAGAAAGGGGGAAAATTGAGGCCTGAAATGGAGTAAATTAAACTCCCTGTCAATATTATTATGTCAAATTAAACCCAATGATTATGTACAACTATAATACACTAATAAAAAAAATAGCTGGGCATAACATGCCTGTAATTCCAGTGGCTATGGAGGCTAAGGCAGGAGGATCACAAGTTCAAAGCCAGCCTCAGCAATTTAGTGAGGCCCTAAGCAAATTAGACACACACACACACACACACACACACACACACTCTCTCTCTCTCTCTCTCTCTCTCTCTCCCCCCCCCACCCCCAATCTCTCTGGTCCTGGGGATTGAACCCAGGGCCTTGTGCATGCAAGGCAAGCACTCTACCCATTGAGCTATATCCTCAGCCCCGAGACCCTGCCTCAAAAATAAAAAAATAAATAGGGCTTAATCACTGTGGCACAGTGGTTAAGCACTCCTGTGTTCAATCCCTGCTTTAAAAAACAATTATTCTGCTTTATTATACACAATATAATTGCAAAACCCAGAGAGATAAAAATTAACTGAAAAGTATTTAAAATGAAAGAATTCAGACCAATGGTTTGGTTTCAACACCAATAGCTTCCAGCTTACATGTCTAAGTTACAAAACAAAAAAAAAGTCATAAGAAGATACATCCTTTTCACCCAGAAATTCCATTTCTAGAGACTTTTCGCAAAGAAATAATCTGAGAGGTATACACTTTTTTTTTTTTGGTGTTTTGTTTTTAAACAACTACTTAAAACACACACACACAAAAACAAAATAAAACAAAAAAACTCGGAAATGGCCTAAATGCCCACTCACAGGACATTCCTTAGTAAACCGTATTTAAGGTAAAAATACTGAACTGTCACAAAATCAATGACACCAATTTGTGCATTCTATAAATAATGACTGAGCCCCTAGCAAGTTCAAATCACTGCTCTAAGAATTAGAGAAGTAAGAAGTGACAAGAGACAAAAATCACACCCTCCATTGAATTTATATAACTCAAGATCATATGGACACAGAGGTCTATGAAATACTAGTCAGTGGGGAAAAAAGATTAAAAATAATGTAGAGTATGATCTTATTTTTCTCCTCTTCTGGAAAATGGCTAAAAGGGCATATACAAAATGAGAACATTTAAGAAATATACAAATCTTACATAAAATTTATAAAATTGTACAATCACAACATGATTATATTCGATGGCATCATCTGGGGTGACTTTACTCTCTGTGCGATGTGAGATTTACCAATGCTCAAGTACCAAGGCAGTACTTCTACAATTGAAAGAACAAAGGTAATAAGCTCCTCCTCCATTCAGAACAAAGCTCTGTGTCAGTTCATTCAACAAACAAGCAGAACTGTAGAACTTGAGATGGGGGGAGGGTACAACAATGAAGAAATCACAGAAATGCTCTTGTCGTGGTGTGGGGGTTCCTTGTAAAAGGGTGCTGAGTACACCTGGACTTAGCTCAGAGTACTTTACAACCTGGATTCTACCACATTCTCATCTCTAGGCCACAGATTCATTCAACAAACACATGAGCTGCCAATAATGTCCTGCAGGGAGCAACCTGTCACTGAATAAGACAAGACAAAAACTCGTGCCTTGAAGGATGTTACTCTGCAGAGGATGAGATCACTGAAAGGTATGGGCTATGGTGAGGGGTGAAGAAGAAAAGCAAAAGCTATGTCTTCCCAGCACCACCATTCTAATGAAATCCTGAGACCCACACAGCAAACATTTCACTAGCTTCAAATGCTTCCTAAGACACATGCAGACTTTCCACGGCTGTCATGTAGGTGCACAATTCAATTTTCACTATTTTTGAAATGAAAGGATGAGGAAAATAATGAATCCCATGCCATAGATTAGAAAACCTAAAAATGTATTTCTGATGCAGTTAGAATAACATGAAATAAAATGACATATTTAGAAAATGTGAAATACTGATTACATGATGTATCACTACACTCCGCGTCACTTCAGCTATAAGCCTTGAACACATCTCCACATTTTTGCTGGGGTCTCCTTCATTCACCATCCGTTTTGTCCCACTACCTGATTAGCTGTACACAGTAGGTAGGTAATGCATGTTCATCCAAGGGAAAAAAGAACCTTAGTCATCTTTGATCTGAACAACTGAAATAGCCTCCTAAAATATTTCATTTAACAAGAAATTAATTTTCCTGTCCTTTTTGTTATCTTTTAAGTAAATGAAACATAGTTTTCTATACAGTTGCAAACATTTTAGAGTTGTTATTTAGTAAACCCCCTACGACACTAAGACAACTTCCAAATAGATCCCACAGCACATGTGTTACATAACCAGGAACAGCCTTCCATTTTATCATTATCACATTCAGCAGAATAAAATGCAAACCATTGGATAGGTATGTGTTTTTTTCTGAGTACATTTCTTTAGTTCTGAACAACTTAATGCTTGTAATTTTGTTAAGCACAAGCTCTAAAAACAGTTCCTGTTTTATTCAAGCAAGAGTTTTTGGCAATCTGAATACCTGGTTGTGACTGAGCCTGTTGCCTACCCTTTAACTGGTTTCCCTTTTTCCTTTAGTAATGCACTGCTGAGTAATGTGCTGTGCTGGAAAACTCCATTTCCCAGCTTCTCTTGCAGATGGGAGCCAATGCAAAAATAAGCATTATTCTCTGTATGGCATTTTTCAGGACAACCCTTCCATTTTTTTTTTTTTCCTGCCTGGAACTTCTACAAGATGGCTGGCACCCAGCAATTATGTTGTGACTTTATGGAAGTCATCTGCTCAGGATGGTGAAGCAAAAAGGAATAAGGAGCCAATATCCCTCATGAGTTTGTGTAACAGGCATAGCTACCTATCTCCAGGCTTGTTTTGTAGGAGTGGGAAAAAATGTTTTTGTATAAGCTACCTTTATTTCAGTCCCTGTTTCTAGATTACTGATGTTGTGTTTAGATATCCATTTAATTTAGCCAGGATAGAAGAGACCTAAAATCTTAACCTTAGGTTTTTACTCTTGCTTTTGGGCAAATTTATATACTGACTGGGTTTCAAGTATTATCTCTGAATTTAAGATTCCAAAAGTGATTTTTTTTCCACATCTGACTTCAAAATTCCTAAGTAGCTTTAAAGCCTGTCAATTTGGATGTCTTACAATTACTTTAAAATTTGATCTTCTCTTAAGGTATTGGCCCTCTTTCTCAACTTCCTTATCTTGTAATAGATTATCTCAATCAGGGATGTAGCACTTGCTTAGCATATACAAGGCCCCGGGTTCAATAGTCAGAATGTGTGGTACGCGGTGGATTAGGGGTGGGAGGCAGGGATGTTGGAATTTTTCTCAACCAGTCGGGCTTAAGACTGTAAAGAAGAGTTGAGCCAGCTCCAGAATATCCAAGGGGGCTCATTCGTTTTGCAGTTCCCCAGGCCCACCTCAGGTCTACTCAATAGAATCTTCATAAAGCAGCCAAAGAAACTGCATTTTAATGAGGTTTAAAGACATGGGATATTATAAACATTAGAACTCAAGATTACTGCTTTAGAGAATTGCTTAAAAAAAAAAATCCAACTGCCTCTTATTCTATACAGCTAAGTCCCACCATATGGCCTCATTTCCTTCTATTCTCGCCCTCCGTGTTCCTTTAACACTCCAGACTCTCTTGCCTTGAAGCCTCTGTCTGACCATTCCCTCTGCCTGTTCCCTCACCCTTCCTCCAGGTCCCTACTAGGCTAACTGTCTTGCCTCATCTGCTCAATGAAGGGCAGCCTGGCCAACCCTCTGAGAACTGAAATCCACTGGCCTTACCCTCATACCTTCTCTTTATTCTTCAGTAGCACTCACTATCATTTGCTTATTTATTGTGTTTGCTTTTTCTCATGCCTTACTAGAAAGGAAAAGCACCACCAAGGACAAGGCTTCTGCCACTGTGCTCACCGATAAGTCCCAAGTACCTGTGGAACGAGTTTAGTTATAGAAATCTGATTCCTCCCTTCCCATTTTTACTGTTCCATTTCAGTGCTAATCCTGACCTTTTCTATTTTAAGACTTTATTGGCAATAGAGCCTATTTAGTGAGTTTCCTTCCAGGCCATCCACGGCATTTCTTAGTTTATCTAAGATACTTCTCCTGGGATGTCACTCTCTTATAAGGATTTGGCTCCAGACTGGCTCTGTCAGTTATTATGTATTAGTGTCATACTCAAATTAGATTAATGAACTCTAAGATCTTGTTCACATATTCAATTCTATATCCAAATGACTCATCTTGGCATTCAAACTGCTCTGTAATCTAGCAGTGCTTTACCTGTCCAAACTTACATCCTACTCCTTTCCAAGTTTCCCTCTTGTTCCTAGCTAGTTTCCTTAACAACTCTGCAATAAGCCACATTTGCTTTTTTCATGTCCTTACTCTTTACCTTCAATGCCCTCCCAAGCACTGCAAGAGATGGCAAAATCTTTTAAAGACTGTTACCTGCAGACCAGCAACTTCCAGCATAACCTGTGAGCTTATCAGAAGTATAACAGCTCCAGCCCTATCCCAGACCTTCTAAATCAGCCTTTATTTAACAAGATCCCCAGGTTATTCCTGCATGCCTTAAAGTTTGAAAAGCACTGCAGGAGAACTCATCAAATCATACCTCAATGAATTATTCACTTGCTCAGGAATAAGCATGTATTAAATTCCTGATCTTGTACAGGACCGATGATACCCACAACAAGCACAATATTCAATTAACAACAGCCCCTCTTAGACTATCTATTCCTTATTTCATTTCAGTCCTAACTCTCCAATTTGGTTACAAACAACTTACAAGCAAGACAGTCATGCATCTGGCCAATCTGGATTCAGGGAACAGAAACCCATTTAAGTAACTTCAAGAAGGGGGATAAAAAGAGATTTTTTTTTTAACTTCTTGAGAACTGGGAAGGGCTTCAAGTCCAAGGTCTGGCCACCTTCTCTCAGCATCTACATTTTCCTATCTCTTCCATTTTCTTTCCTATCTATTCATGGGTTTTGTTTATTTATTTCAGCAGAATTAGCATGACCTATTACAGTCATCAGATTCTCCCCCATCAGATTATTTGCCTCTGCCCCTTTCTGCTTTGATTTTCACTATAAAAGTCTCTAACCTTAATACTTCCCAAGAGAGATATAATAACACAGAGGATCTTTGTAGCCAAACCACAAGGTTACAAGTGTGAGTCACCAATGGATTGGATGCCCTTGGGTCAGGAGCCCAGCCTGATCCAATCAGCTGAGGCCCAAAGGACTGCAGTTCAGAGCAAGGCCCTTTAGGAAGCAGGAGCTATGGAAGGAGAACATTGCTCAGGAAAGAAAGATGTGGGAAGAGCAGACAACAATCCACACCGCTAGCCCACACAGTTGTTACTTTGTCCTCACAGTTCTGAGCAAATCAACCAATATGGGAGGAAAGGGTCATTCACCAAGCACCACAATGCGCCTGACACTGTGCTAGATGCACAGGGAATACAAAGATTAAGTAAGAAGCAGTCCTTGTTTTCCCAGAGCTGTTATACCAAATGTGTCACTAAACTAGCCACTTGACCTTGGGCAAGTTACTAAACCATTCTGAGCCATCATATCCTCAACTAGCAGATGTTACTCCACCTTTGCCAACCTCTAGGAGCATTGAAAGATCCCATAAATTCTGTGAAAGTGTTTTGTAAAACACATGTGCCAATCAAAAAGAACACTGCAGGCCTTCAATGCTAATAAAATCCTCACACATGCCACAGGATTTTCTGCATTTCTTTTAGATTTTTTTACTTCTTGTTCCTATTCCCCACAATATCTGATCCATCAATTGCTATTATTTGAAAACACCAACTATCACCATTATATTATATTTTCATCACCTCTACAGTTCAAAAGGTGATCAGCAAAATTAACTTCATTTAGAAGTGTAAAAATGAGTACCTATTTACTGTGTACATTTAAAAAGAAATATTATCTATTCAACTGTATAAAACTGAAACGTCCTATAAGTGACTTTTTTTTTTGCTATCACAATAAGTATGTATTAAATTCCTGTTGGACACAGGTTAGTTTTGAGTCTATGTGGCTCTCTCCCCAGAGCAGTTTAATATTTTCCTAAGTCTTGAAATCAGGAAATCCTAGATATTAGAGCCCAGGAACTCTATTTTCAAATGAGGACACTACAGAGGAAAAATAAAATGTCCTGCCTTAAATCCCTGGACTCCCCCCCCCGCCCCCCGTGTGTGTGTGTGTGTGTGTGTGTGTGTGTGTGAGTGTAAAACACACATTTCTTTTTCTCCTAAAACCACTATTATGACCAGCCTGACACTGAAGAGTGGGGGTGGGGAGGAAGGGTGAGAATCAGTAATGGTGACAAGACAGCTCAGTTCTCAAAAACACTGTTATCCTCTTCGTAGGGTTCAACTATAGGTTTACGGCAATGAAAAACAAAACTCGGGAGATGTAGTCTTGGCTTTGCCCTGATCAAAATCAAGGAATATTTACTGAATGCTGCCACAGGCCAGATAGGATGCTGAGGGCTCCTCAGCTGGGATGACGAGTGCTTCGCCCACCAAACCTCCCTTGCCTCTACCGTCGGCATCTGTTGCTCAGTACCGACAAGTGGACAAGAGCAGCCATTCAACAGCTGGCCCTGGGTGGAGCAAATAAAACATCTTCTACAAATCAGCTCAACTGGCCAAAGTGCAGGTTTCAGGCATAAGGAAAAACAAAAACGAAACCTCATCTGAGAGACTCAGCCAGGTGAGACTTCACTGCTGCAGAAGACAGAATGAAAGATTGTAATGCATGACACCTACTAAGCACCGAACTCCAATTAAGAATCCTCGCGCCCAGAGAGGCAAGGGACTATGGATCAAAAGGTCTTACACGGTGAAGGGCAAATCCGATTCCCCTGGAGCTGCGATGTGGGTGCTGTTAAGAGGTGGGCGCCGGAGACGAGGGCGGCGGGTTGGCGATCTGTTCTTTAGGGTGGGGAAGCTAAGAACCTGGAGGTTCGCTCGCCAGTGGCGAGTTGGGCAAGCAAGTGCGCTTGGTGACTTGGACCCAATGGTCACGCTGCGGTGTAAAGCAAGCCTTGGGGCTCGCTCCCGGTATCAATTCGGAGGGTCTGGACCCTGGAAAGGATTTGTGAGAGCACTGAAGGCAGGGCAGGGAGAAGGGTCCGCTAGGGACCGGGCGCGACAGTCTGGCGACTGTCAAGGGGAAGAGGTGGAACAAGGTATTTCTGGCCGGATAAACATACATAAACACACACACACACACACACACACACACACACACACACACGCGTGCACGCTCGCTCACTCACAGCCCTGCCCCAGGCTGGTTCCGCGCCTCCTCCGCGCACAGCCCCCCTGTTGAGGTGGTCACTCACCCTCGGCGCGAGAGCGAATCTCCGACACTGTTCTCCGCATTGTGGGCATCGCGGCGATGGCTGCAGGTGAGACTTCAGCCTAGACTCTGCACCTGTCACGGCGCCGCGCGGCCGGGAGAACTGGATGCGCCGCGCCGGATGCTCAGCTGCCGCCCGGGCTCGCCGCCCACCCAGGGCAGCGTCGCCACCGGGAGCGGCCCCGGAACGCCAGCAGTAGCAGGAAGAGGCGACGGTGGCGACGGTGGTGGCGTCCGCAAAGCTGGGCGAGATCTCCCTGCAGCCGCGGAGGGGGCGGCTCGGCGAGGGGCGGAGCCCGGTCGCCGGCGCCGGGGGAGGGATCTGCCGGACGCGCGCTTACTCGCTCCAGCCGCAGCCCTGCTGGGAGGCGGGAAGGGGCGGGGAGAGACCACGGAGAGACTCCTCCGCCCCGCCCCGTCCCGGACTGTACCACTCCTCATGGGGGGGAACAGTTGCAGTCTCCTAAGCCTGGGAGCCCTCGATCCTTCCCGCGGTGTCCGTTCTCCGTGTCCCCATCAAGGCCATCGATGCCATTGCGACACTCCCAAATCTTGGCTAGATGGGAAGAGGTGTCTTGGAGGTAGCATGCTTATGTATGCCCTCCCGGCACCCTATGGCTTTTAATTGCAAAGGAGCCGCCGGTCCTCTGGAAAGGGGTGTTGATGGGTTTTGAGTGTGCAGACTGGAGAAGGGGTCTGCGATGACCAGGTTTAGGTCCCTGCTCCAGCTGGAAAGGGACTGCGTGTTTACCGTCTGGTTGGAATCCTACCCTCTGCACCGTCAGCTGAACTCATTCTGAGCCCCACTTGCTCACTAGCAACAGGCAGTGAGACCTGAAGTCTCTAGAGCTGATCCGCTTCCTGCCCCTGGAGTCTAGGTGCCTCTGGGCCCATCTGCATGTGGGCCTGGTACTTCCCACCAGTTTATGCTCTGCAGCTTCATAAAGCTCTGAAATTGCAATTAAAGTTAACTAAATCATTGCGCAGGTGGTTCATTTGTGTTGTTCAGGTTTTTGCTTTTAGTTAAACCTGCAGAAATTTGGACGCAGTAGTTTTATCCAAAAAGGTGAGTAGGATCTTGGTATAAAATACATAAAGATATTAAATTGTGTGCCCCATATCTTTGAGACTATTACAACCTCATTACCTTTTATTTCATAGAGTAAGATTTATGCCACTAAGTCGTCAATAAACACAGTGTTTTTTTATTTGTTCCTGATTTCACCTTCAAGTTTGGATTAAGATTCTGTATAGATTCTGGTGAGCTGCTGAACTGGTGAGAACGGAATAAACTAAGTTAGAAGCATTTTACTTCTTCTTTCATCTTGTTTTCTTTCTCCGGGTACCCACTGGAAGAGGACTTCATGTGGGAGCCTTTTACTTAAACTCCATTTAGATCCTAAAGTGAGAGATCTGCAGCGTTCAAGCTGAGAGAAGTGATCATAACCCAAGCTTCAAAAAATAAATGAAAGAAAAAGAAAGAAGGAAGGAAGGAAGGAAGGAAGGAAGGAAGGAAGGAAGGAAGGAAGGAAGGAAGGAAGGAGGGAGGGAGGGAGGGAGGAGGGAGGGAGGGAGGGGGGAGGGAGGGAGGGAGGGAGGGAGGGAGGGAAGGAAGGAAGGGAAGGAAGGAGGGAAGGAAGGAAATGATAGCATCTTACCTCCATTTGTATTTCCTCTGCTTCCTGCAGGTAGCATTTGTTAACCACCGGAGTACAGCTCTACAGGAATACCCAGGCAGGTGGTCAATGCATATTTATGAGGAACCCACTCTACTTGGCTCTCATTCAGGGGCTGGGATCAGAACAAAGAAAATGTGTTCCCAGTGTTCACAGAATATCTCAGGGCAGAGCAGGACTCAAAGATAAATGTGTCCGTTTCAGTGATGGTCACGATTTAAAAGTATGGTCTTCAAAAGTAAAAAATGAACATAGTCTTATCAAGACTGTCATCACTGGCCATTTTTATTTCTCCTGAGTCCCAGGATCTCATGACATAAAACAGGCTTCCTCTGGCTCAATGAATATGAATCTCAATGAATCTGAAGCAAATTAAGTTTGTTCAGCTAGGAAATATATTTTTAAAGTATTAGCTCTAGAAGTTAGCTAACATAAACTGGAGAAAATATAATACATTTCTGATTAACATTTGAAGTGTAATTTTCTATAAAGCCAGAACCGTTTTTCCCCCCAAAATTAGTGCATAGCAGCATGACACTATGTGATTTATGAGTAGTTACTTTTTAATTCCTAATGATCCCTCAAATATGTTTAATTTTGCTTTCTTACGAATAATAGTTATCAGAAAGGAGTTTCAGAGGTTACATTTGTTTTCTATAGAGCATTCTCTTTGATATGTATGTCCCATTAACAATTCATCAGCAAGGTTGACAATATAGGTCATGCATACAGGAAATGAAAATGGTTTTTCATACCTAGAAGAGCATTGCATGTATAGTTTATAGCTTACCATGTGTCTTTTCCCAGGTTATACTTCCACTTTATCCATAATTGCAAGTGTATTCTAACTCCCACATTTCTGAAAAACCACTCCTTCCTGTTTGCTAAAAACCACACACGTTTTTATTGGCTCATAAACTTGATTGCAACTGAGTATTGCACTAATTTGCATCTGCTTCATTCCAAAGATCTCAGATCTTCTCACCTTCCATTGTGCAAGAAGTACAGTGTGTGCCAACCCCTGGCAGGGAACTCTGTTTCCAGCAATATGACTTTGTCACAGAATTCAGATGTCAGCAAGATAATTTAAAAACTTTCAGGTCTTATAACCACTGCTGATGAACTTGGAAAGGTGAAGGTTATTTAAGGACAGCTTCTCTAGGGACCACTCTTGATCATCATGTGCAAAATATATACTGAATACTGAGTATACAGCACACCTGAGGTGCTGAGCCAGAGTGCTAGTAGATTACCAAGGTACTAATGAAAACTGACCAGTAGTGCAACACAATGACTGGCACCTAATGTCAAATAGACAAGCAGCAACAAGTGCAGACCTTGAGAGAAGAAGAGATTCTAAGATCTGCGGTGAACGGCATTGTTGAGCCAGATCTTGAGATAGGGTTCTGTCTATAGAGATGAGCGAGAGACCTCTTTTAGGGTAGGAGTGCTTGGCGTTTAATGGTTACTCAATAATAATTGTTTGATGAATATATGAAGTAATTGGAATAATAGAAGAATATATTTGGGGAAACAAATAGACTGATTACAAAAACACTTCTCATTGGGAATCCATGGATGGAGATTAAAGGTGCCAGATTTTAGAAAGTCTTAAACATTATACAAATATCCTTTTTTTTTTCCCCCTAATGAACCTTCTAAACAAATGATATTAGGAGTCCCAATATGCCCAGTTCTGAGCATATTAATGTCATTTTCCTTTGCATTTCCCCACAAAAATTTCCTCAGTTTTACCAACTAAATTATGCTATAAGATAATGAGTTTTACATTGCAACTTTCATCAGATTCCCAACAACTATGGCAAGTGGGAATTAACAGAAAAAAATATGTCCTTAGCTTTCCTTTTGAATTAGGATGGGTTGTGTAATTGAGTAATAGGAGAAAATAAAGTTGTATGTAAACACACCCACTATGTTTTACTGTCATAGCAGGGTGTAGACATTAGTAAAACTCTATTGGTCCAAGGATCCAGATTTCAACTTCAGACACAGAGAAGTGATTGTCAGGTACCCAGAGTCAGGTGACAGTTGCTGTAGTTTGAATGTGTCTCCAAAAGTTCCTGTGCTGGAAACACAATTACCAGCGTTGGGAGATGAAATTTAACAAGTGGTGATTAGGTGATGAAGGCTTTGTCCTCATGAATGGATTAATGTCATGTGCAATAGGCTTGTTAAAAATTGGAGTTCATCTCCTTCTTGTCTTCCTATTCTCTCATGCTCTTTTTCCTTTCCACTGTCTGCCATGGGATGACACAACATTAGATGCCAGTGACTTGATATCAGATCTCCCTGCTTCCAGAGCTGTAAGAAATAAATCTCTATTTTTTATAAACTACCAGTCATGGGTTTTCTGTAATAGCAGTAGAAAATGGACTAAAGCAGTAGTTGATATTCCAAAGGAAGAAATACAATAAAAGAACACAGGGAACATCACTACTAGGGCTAAGAAGATTAGAAATTTTGTTTCCATGTTTAGGCAATTAAATGGGAGAAAAGGCTGAGACTAGTCTTTTCAACAAATGATATTTGAACAAATGGAGATGTACCTGTCAAAGAATGAAGCTGGACTATTCCTCATACCATATACCAAAATTAATTAAAATGGATCAGAGATCCAAATATAAAAGTTAAATCAACTATAAATCTCTTAGGAGGAAAATAGGAGTGATTTTGTTTGAACTTCTATAACAATTCCTTACATATGACACCAAAACACGAACATCAAAGGAAAACAGAGATACACTGGATATCTCAAAAACTAAAAGTTTTGTACTTCAAAGAACAACGCCAAGAAAGTAAAACTCTAACCCAAAGAATGATTTTTGTAAATCATATATATGATAAGCAACTTGTACTTGGAATATATTAAGAACTATTATGGCTAAATAATTTTTTAAAAACTAGTTTAAAAATGGGCGAAGAATCTGAATAGTCATTTCTCCAAAGATCTGCAAATGACCACTAAGCTCATGAAAAGATGCTCAATATAATTAGCTATCAGGGAACTGCAAATCAAAATCACAAGATACCATTTCATATACACTCAAATGACTATTTAAAAATACAGATAATGCTTGTTGGAGAGTATGTGGAGAAGTTGGAACACTCACATACTGTGGATAGGAATGCAAATGGCCACTGCTTTGGAATCCAGCAATCCCTCAAATGACTAAACTTGAAATTACCATAGTATCTAGCTGTTACACTCTTGGGTATGTACCTAAGGGAAATAAAAAGAGAGATCCATGTAGAAATTTGTACACGAATGTTCAGAGCAACATTATTTGTAGCCAGAAGGAGGAAATAACCCAAGCTATTCACCAACTGGTTGATAGATAAATATGATGTGGTTCAGTCACATAATAGGATATCATTCTGAAGTCAAAAGGAATGAAATGCTCATGCATGCTATAACATGAATAACTTTTAAAATATTAAAAGGACCACGAATTATATAATTTCATATAAAAATGTGTTCAAAATATTCAAGTCTAGAGAGACAGAAAAATCTTATGTCCCAAAAAGTTTTGTCAAAATTAAGTGATCAGATTTTAAATTGAAACTGATTTTAACCAAAAGCTGTAAATCTATGGTCAATGAATAATTCAGTCACTTACTATGCATAATGATAAAATCAATCCTTTTGTCTCATGCCTGTGATTCATTTCTCATGCCTATATTACTATTCTCTTTTCAAACACTAGTGAGATTTTAATTCAGTCATAATGTCTTTGAACATTATTATCTTCCTCATGTACTGGGAATTTCCAACAAAATGGATAATAATATTTTTTCATTATAATTGAAAAGACTCTGGAATTTAGAAAGAATAAGTACCTCCAGTATATTTTCAATAGGATTCAATTCACACACTGTCTTTTGGGGAAAACATTTGTTGAGTATTTTATTCAAAAATGAAAATGCACATTCAAGAGAAAACAACCCATGTTATCATGATATCTAGTTTGAAGATCTTAAATGCAATAACATTATTTCAAATTGATGATAAAAAGCTGATTAAATGGTATGATTTTTTACTTTAATAATTTCTATGTACCTGAAGCCAAGATGTAAAAAATTAATACTTAATTCAAAATGTTTTTCTTTTCTAAAATTGACCAAACAATATTCTAGTAATGTTGGTTTCTTTGTAAAATGTTATTATAAAAAATTTCATGAATTTGTGGATAGTATAATTAGCATAGTATTACCAACATTTTTACAACCTAAAAAGTGGTTTTATTGAAATATAATTGACATACCATGAACTTCATGTGTTTAAACTGTGGAATTTTTTAAGCTTTGTTATCACCACATTCGAGATAATAAAAATATTTGTCCCTTCTAAAAGTTATCTATTGCCCCCTGTCATAGTCCTTATATGTCACTGAAGATTCCTTTTCTTCATGTGTTCACTGCAATTTGTTGAGTGTCTACCATGTTCTTAATACTGAGATGGGTATTGGAGATTGAGTGGTAAGCCAAAACAGACAGGATACGGATCCTTATAGAATTCATTTCATATCAGAATGATATAAATCAACAAATAATTATGTGAATAAGTACAAAATTACAACCATATGCTATAGGGAAGGTAGTCTCTATCTTTATATATTGATTGTACCCAATAAAATATTTCTGTGTTTTCATATTTATATCTGGGACACTTCAAAAGTACTAATTTCTTTTACATATTATGTCTTTTATCTTGAATTGAGTGTGAATTTTGGTATATAAAAAGGATAAATAGTAATGAAAAGAAATATGATTACAATTTATTTTCTCATTGACCAAGAAGACAATATTAGAAGTGAAAAGGAACTCTTGAGAAAAATCTCAGACTTTTTTTTTTTTTTTGCTGTTGCCATGTCAGATTAGGCAATATTTCAAGAAGGAAAAGGAGCAATGATGAGGTAGGTAAAATCCACAGAATTTTTATTACAAATTGAACACAGCAATAAGTGGTATGTACATGATTATCAAATAAAATTTTGTAATTCCGTAACTTTTAATTTAGAAAGAATGCTAGACTTAAATAAGATGGTTTCCTAATTAACTGAAATAAGCCATAGCTTTCAAATAAAAGATTTGCCAATCGTGTTTGGGCCTTTGGATGATATATCTTTCTGCTCAGAGATTCATAATTCATTGCAGTGCTTAGTAGATTTATCGGAAATTCATAATATGGTTTTTTCCTCTAACCCCAAAACATCCCAGAAAGAATATTTGCTGGAAAGAGGGAGCAGTTATCACTAGACTCCTGCCAACTCTGAAATCCAGGAAATCCACCAGATGGATAGAGTCAATACTTAATCCAGGATTGCATGTAGGTATTTTCCCCAAAGAAACGAAGTCAGTGGAAGGTGAAACATCAAAGAGAGAAGCAGAAGGAGACTGTGGGAGCTGGAGGCAGTGGAGGTAAGAGCACTTGGGAGTCAAGTTCAGGAGCAGAAGCTGCCCCTCTCTTGTAGATCTCTTTGTCTATGCCTACTGCAAAGGACAGCTCCTGGCATACATTTGGTCTAAACTCTAGAAAGCTGACCTTAGCCAGTTAAATTGGAACCACTCTCCTTCTGTTCCTGAATCCATGATATTCTGACTCCAGTTTGCCTCCCAGGCTTCAGAAACCCATACATTTCTAGTGGAAGCTGCTGCAATCTGTTGTAAGCAAAGCCTCTCAAAGTTTCCCATGCTGGTTGGTGCAATTCTACATCTATCTACTCAGGTGTCTTTTGGCATTCCCTGATTTGCTGTTGATCTGAAAATGACTGTGCAGAAGGAAAACCCTAAGAAAGATATTTGAATAAGTACACAGGAACCATTTTGTGGAGGACCATGCAGACCAGCAAAGGAGATAGGAATGAATGCATGTAGAGAAAGGGAGTCACTGCAGCCTCCACAACACCGAGAAGGAAACTGTCATTACAAAGATTAGATTTGATGGTGGCACATGCCTATCCCAGCTACTCAGGAAGCTGAGGCAGGAGGATCCCAAGTTGGAGGCCAACCTGGGCAACCTGGCGAGATTCTCTCTCAAAATTTAAAATTGGCCAGGCACAGTGGCACAAGCCTGTAATCCCAGTGGCTTGGGAAGCTGAGGCAGGAGGATCACAGGTTCAAAGCCAGCCTCAACAACAGTGAGGTGCTAAGCAATTCAGTGAGGCTCTGTCTTTAAAGAAAATACAAAATAGGAGGATGTGGCTCAGTGGTTGAGTGCCCCTGAGTTCAATCCCTGGTACCAAAAAAATTTTTTTAAAGTTGGTTTGGGATGTAGCTCAGGGGCAGAGCAACGCTGGGTTCAATCCCCAGTACTGCAAAACGAACAAACAAATATTCTCATGGTGTTAACAGAATATGGAGCATGGGTTAGAAGTAAAGAGACGAATCTGAAGGTGAAAGGAGCTGTTCAATTAGCAAAAAAAAATGATGATTAAAAAATTAAAATGTAATAATTAAAAAAATTAAAATGTTACATAATATTAAGCTTTTTTTTCGGTAATACTTTTGGGGCAACTAGCAATAAAAGACAAAAATCTATTTATCTGTAGAAAAACCATACAATCTTCCCTCTGTTATACATAAGTCTAGATATGGATATAGCTCTATTGGAACTTTTTAGATGCTGGGATAATTTCTATTGAATCAGAAATTCTGACATTCAAGGAGAGATTACCTTTATTGCTTCCCTTGAAAGATGATTAATATGTATTACACTTGAGCATATACTTAATTATTGGAAGTGTTTTTATTTATCTTTTAATGCTTCTAAACATTTCAGTAGTCTAAAAACATTCGCTTAACCTAAAAACTGTTTGGTATCAATGCTGCTTTAATGGGGGGAAAAAAAAACTTGAATAAGAAAATCTGGATTTGGGCCTCAGTTTTGGCACTGTATAGTTATTTTGATTTGAAAATACCATTTGAAAAAACACCTTTTCTCAACTAGACTTGCTTAGTGGGAATTTGGGTGCAAGTCTCCATCTTTCACCTGCCTGCTGGCTCTGCCATCAAGCTACTAGACGCTGATGCCGGTTTCTCCTCTTACCAGCTGTATCAATTTGGGTAAGTTATCTATTTCTCTGTGCCTTAGGTTTCTTATTTGTAAAATGAGGATAATTATAATGCCTATCTCATAGGAATATTGTGAATTCTACCTGAGATAGTTTATTGCAACATCTGGTACACATTATGGCTGTGGTTACCATTTTCATTTGGTACACCTAAAGCCCTGAATGGGTTAACTCATTCCTAGTACTAGCAATTCTTTTTTTTTCACTGTTTTTGTTTTGCTTCACTCCCCCAGATAAATAACTGGCAAACTCAGCCTTGCTTAAAAGGAAGAATAAGGGAAAATATGAAAGAACAACACTGGTCACATGACTTTCTAAACAGTTATCTGTATTTAGGTTTATAGAAAACAGGAAAATCTGGAATGCCTGGTACCTGAGGGCATCCTGGAATCCACATCAAGATAATGAATGACGGCAAGAATTAATGACCGGTCCAGCACCCACCTGCCTATGGCTAAAATTAGACTCTCCTGAAACCCCTTGTAAGCTGAGCACCGTGCAACCCCTGACAAGAAGGAATCTGTCTCCTGGCAGGAAGAAATCAAGTCTCCATCTTCCACGTGCCAGATTGTTGCCACTAGAGCTCTTTCTTTTCCCACCAGTCTCTTGAGTTTTGGGCTTCATCAGGTGGTAGCAGGACCAGACTTTTCTCATTTTCACTTTCAAAATCTTTTCTAACTCTATGACATAAAATTGAATGATTTAAGGAACTCAAGGCTTTTTTTCCTTATTAATGTCTTACTTTAGATAGATTAGTAACACAAGTTTATAGAATCTATCATTTTTTTAAACAGATGGCATAAATTTTGGATATGGCATTTTAAAGCAAGATTCTATGTGTTGGTTTTAAGAGCCTTGTTGCAAGAATGCTAAATTAGCAGAATTTATCATCACGTATAAATATTCCAATGTCTTTTAGGATAAAGTTCAAATGCCTGTAATAGAAAACCCCCAAATAACAATGGTTTTAAGCAAGATGGAGACTCACTTCTTAAAGAAGTTGGAAGATGGGCTCCATTCTGTCACCAGAGACCCAGCGCCTTGGCTGGGATGTGGCGCAGTGATAAAGTGCTCACCTAGAACTGATAGTTACTGGGTTCGAGCCTCAGCACCATATGACATTAGATATATAAAGATATTGTATCCATCTACAGCTAAAAATATTTAAAAAATAAAATAAAAGAGATCTAAGGCTGTTTCTGCTCTGCGATGCTTAACATATAGCTTCCACCCTTAAGGCCACCTCATGATCTTAGCTGGCCTCTCATCGGCAGCCATCACACACACTGGAAAACACGAAAAGAAATAAAGATATCAGCACACTGGGTCAGATGCCTTTAAGGAGTCACCCTCAAGTCTCACATAAAAGTTTATTAAGTATTAGGCTTTCTTAAATTTTATTATACGGATGGATTTTGATGTAAGATGTTTAATGTAAATGAATTAGTCAGTCCCATCAATTTAATTTTGAATCATACAGATGATATACTTTAGTAATAGGTCAGTTTCTCTTAAGTACAAGGATTAAGATATTTGAAAATATTAGGACTACAGGTTTGAATAACTTAATCACATGTATACTTATTCTCCTGGTTTAAAGCTATCAATTTTCTTTAGGAAAATTATGTCATTCAAACAATTTTAGGTTTGATATTTTTTTCATTACTTTAATTTATTATATATGACAGCAGAAAGTATTACAATTCATATTATAGATATTTAGCACAATTTTTCATATCTCTGGTTGTACACAAAGTAGAGTCACACTGCTCATGTCTTCATACATGTACTTAGGGTAATAATGACCATCTCATTCCACTGTCTTTCCTACCCCCCAACTCCCAATCCCTCCTCTCCCTCCGCTTTTCCTCTTTGCCCTATCTAGAGTTCATTTAATCCTTCTATGCCTCCCCCATTATGAATCAGCATCCTTAAATCAGAGAAAACATTTGGCATTTTTTTTTGGATTGGCTAACTTAGCATTATATTCTCCAACTCCATCCATTTACCTGCAAATGTCATGATTTTATTCTCTTTTAATGCTGAATAATATTCCATGTGTATATATACAAAATTTCTTTATCCATTCATCTACTGAAGGGCATCTAGGTTGGTTTTACAGTTTAGCTACTGTGAATTGTGCTGCTATAAATATTGATGTTGCTGTGTCCCTGTAGTATGCTGATTTTAAGTCTTTTGGGTATAGACCAAGGAGTGGGATAGCTGGGTCAAATGGTGATTCCATTCCCAGTTTTCCAAGGATTCTCCATACTTCTTTCCACCAATTTGCAGTCCCACCAACAATGTATGAGTGTGCCTTTTACTCCACTGTGGCTGTTCAGACTAGAGTGAGGTGAAATCTTAGAGTAGTTTTGATTTGCATGTCTCTAATTGCTAGAGATGTTGAATATTTTTTCATATTGATTGATTGTATATCTTCTTCTAAGAAGTGTCCGTCAGTTCCTTGGCACATTTATTAATTGGGTTATTTGTTTTATTGGTGTTAAAATTTTTGAGTTCTTTATATATCCTAGAGATTAGTGCTCTATCTGATTTACATATGGTAAAAATTTGTTCCCAAATTCTAGGCTCTCTATTCACCTCACTGATTGTTTCTTTTGCTGAGAAAAAAAAACTTTTTAGTTTGAAATCCATCCCATTTATTGATTCTTGATATTAATTCTTGCGCTATAGGAAGTTGGGCCTAATCCTGTATGGTGGAGATTTGGGCCTACTTCTTCTAATAGATGCAGTGTCTCTGGTTTAGTTCCTAGGTCCTTGACCCATTTCAAGCTGAGTTTTGTGCAGGGTGAGAAATAGAGATTTAATTTCATTCTGTTGCATATGGATTTCCAATATTCCCAGCACTATTTGTTGAAGAGGCTATCTTTTCTCCAATGTACGTTTTTGGCACCTTTGCCTAATGTAAGATAACTGTAATTATGTGGGTTAGTCTCTGTGTCCTCTATTCTGTACCATTGGTCTACAAATTTATTTTGGTGCCAATATTATGCTGTTTTCATTACTATTGCTCTCTAGTATAATTTAAGGTCTGGTATAGTGATGCCACCTGCTTCACTCTTTTGATAAGGATTGCTTCAGCTATTCTGTGTCTCTTATTTTCCAGATGAATTTCATGACTGCTTTTTCTATTTCTGTGAGGAATGTCATTGGCCTTTTGATTGAAAATGCATTATGGTATGCAGTATGGTAATTTTGACAATATCAATTATGTCTATGAACAAGGTAGATCTTTCCATTTTCTAAGTTCTTCTTTAATTTCTTTCTTTAGCATTCTGTAGTTTTCATTGTAGAGGTCTTCACCTCTGTCATTAAATTGATTCCTGAGTATTTTTTTTTTTGAGGCTATTGTAAATGGGGTAGTTTTCCTCATTTTTCCTTCCAGAGGATTTGTCACTGATATACAGAAATGCCTTTAACTTATGAGTGTTGATTTTGTATCCTGCTACTTTGCTGAATTCACTTTCTAATTCTAGAAGTTTTCTGGTGGAATTTTTTGGGTCTTCTAGAATAGATAGAATAGAATCATATCATCAGCAAATAGTGCCAATTTGAGTTCTTCTTTTCCTATGGGTATTCCTTTAATTTCTTTTGTCTGTCTAATTGCTCTGGCCAATGTTTCAAGAACTATGTTAAATAGAAGTGGTGAAAGACGGCATCTCTATCTTGTTCTAATTTTTAGAGGGAATGCTTTCAATTTTTGTCCATTTAGAATAATGTTGGCCTGGTGCTTAGCATAGATAGCTTTTACAATGTTGACATATGTTTCTGTTATCCCTAGTTTTTCTAGTGTTTTGAACATGAAGGGGTGCTGTATTTTGTCAAAGGCTTTTTCTGCATCTATTGAGATGATCATATGGTTCTTATATTTAAGACCATTGATATGATGAATTACATTTATTGATTTCCATATGTTGAACCAACCTTGCATCCCTGGAATGAACCCCACTTGATTATGGTGTACTATCTTTTTGATATGTTTTTGTATTCAATTTGCCAGCATTTTATTGAGAATTTTTGCATCTATGTTCATTAGAGATATTGGTCTGAAGGGTTTTGTTGTTGTTGTTGTTGTTGTTGTTGTTTTTGTTTGTTTGTTTGTTTTGATGTATCTTTGCCTGGTTTTGGAATTAGGATGATATTGGCCTCATAGAATGAGTTTGGAAGTGCTCCCTCTTTTTCTATTTCCTGAAATAAATTGAAGAGTATTGGTATTAGTTCTTCTTTAAAGGTCTCATGGAACTCGGCTGTGTATCCATTTGGTCTTGGCTTTTCTTGGTTGGTAGGCTTCTGGGGCATCTTCTATTTTATCACTTGAAATTGATCTGTTTAAATTGTATATATCATCCTGATTCAATTAGGGCAAATCATATGACTCTAGAAATTTGTCAGTGCCATTGATATTTTCTATTTTATTTGAGTACAACTTTTCAAAATAATTTCTAATTGTATTCTGTATTTCTGTAGTGTCCATTCTGATATTTCCTTTTTTGTCACATATGTTAGTAATTTGAGTTTTCTTTCTCCTTCTTTTCATGAGTATGGCTAAGGGTCTGTCAATTTTATTTATTTTTTTCAAAGAACCAACTTTTTGTTTTGTCATTTTTTAAAATTGTTCTTTTGTATCAATTTCATTGATTTCAGCTCTGATTTTAATTATTTCCTATCTTCTGCTTTTGGTGTTGATTTTTTCTTCTTTTTCTAGGGCTTTGAGATGTAATGTTAGGTCATTTATTTGTCGACGTTTTCTTCTTTTAAGAAATGAACTCTATGCAATGAACTCTCTTAGTACTGCCTTCATAGTGTCCCAGAGATTTTGATATGTTATATTTGTGTTCTCATTCACCTCTAAGAATTTTTTAATCTCCTTCTTAATGTCTTTTGCAACCCATTGTACATTCAGTAGCATATTATTTAGTCTCCAGGTGTTGGAGTAGTTTTTATTTTTTATTTTATCATTGATTTCTAATTTTATTTCATTATGATCTGATAGAATGCCAGATAGTATCTCTACTTTTTTTGTGTTTGCAAAGAGTTGCTTTGTGGCATAGTATATGGTCTATTTAGAGAAGGATCTATGTGCTGCTGAGAAGAAAGTTTATTCGCTCATTGAAGGATGAAATATTCTTTATATGTCAGTTAAGTCTAATTATTGATTGTATTATTGAGTTTTATAGTTTCTTTGTTCAGCTTTTGTTTGGAAGATCTATCCAGTTGTGAAAGAGGTGTGTTAAAGTCACCCAGAATTATTGTGTTGTGGTCTATTTGACTCTTGAATATGAGAAGAATTTGTTTTATAAACATAAATGCTCCATTGTTTGAGGCATATATATTTATAATTGATGAATGTTTTTCTTAAGCAGTATAAAATATCCTTCTTTATCCCTTTGGATTACCTTTGACTTGAAATCTACTTTATTTGATATGAGGATGGAAACCCCTGCTTGCTTCTGCAGCTCATGTGAGTGGTATGATTTTTTCCAACTTTTCACCTTCAGTCTGTGAATGTCTTTTCCCCTGAGATGGGTCTCTTGGAGGCAGCATATTGTTGGTTCTTTTTTTTAAAAATTCCAACCTGCCAGTCTATATCTTTTGATTGGTGAGTGTAGGCCATTAACATTCAGGGTTATTATTGAGACATGATTTGTATTCCCACCCAGTTTTGTTTACTTTTGGTATTTAACTTGACTTGGTTTCTCCTTTGATTAGTTTTTCCTTTAGTGTAATACCTCCCTTTGCTGATTTTCATTGTTGTTTTTCAATTCCTCTTCATGGAATATTCTGCCAAGGATGTTCTGTAGTGCAGGTTTTTAGTTGTAAATTCTTTTAACTTTTGTTTATCATGAAATGTTTTTATTTCATCATCAAATCTAATGCTTAGCTTTGCTGGATATAAGATCCTTGGTTGGCATTCATTTCTTTCAGAGCTTGGTATATTCTGTTCCAGGATCTCCTGGCTTAAAAAATCTGCTGAGATACAAATTAGTGTCCCCCTATATGTGATCTGATTCTTCTCTCTTGTAGCTTTTAAGATTCTATCCTTTTTCTGTATGCTAGGCATTTTCATTATAATGTTCCTTGGTGTAGATCTGTTGTAATTTTGTACATTTGGTGTCCTATAAGCCCCTTGTGTTTGATTTTCCAATTCATTTTTCATGTTTGGGAAATTTTCTGATATTATCTCATTGCGTTCTGTGTACCAAGTGATCTAGTGTGTTGGTGATGCTTTCTATTGAGTTTTTAAATTTATTTTATTGTTTCCTTCATTTCAAGGATTTTTTTTTCAGAATCTTTCTTTCTTGAAGTAATCTCTTGCTACCTGTATTTGCTCCCTTCTTTCTTTATTGGTGTGATCAATGGATGCCTGTATTTGCTCACTTATCTATTTATTGGTGTCATCAATGGTTGCCTGTATTTGCTCTCTTATCTCTTTGTTGGAGTGATCAATTTTTGCCTGTATTTGCTCATTTAGGTAATTCTTTAATTCACAGATCATTTTAATTATAAACATGCTGAATCCCTTCTCTGACATTTCATCAACTGCACTGTTCCTGGATCCTGTTTTTGTAGCATCCTGGTTTGTTTGGGGCAGTTTCCTCCCTTGTTTTTTCATGTTGTCTATGTGATTTCCTTACTTGCAGTGTGGATCTGAGGTATTACAGTTTCTACCCTATAATCTTGTAATATCTGTGCAGATTATCTCTATCTCACCTTGGTGGTGGACTTCCAGACCCTGCTGGTGTCCCAGGATGGATGCTCTTACAGCTATAGTTGGTAGCGGCAATAGCAGTAGGTAGCTGGAGATAGCAGTGGAGGTGTCCCAAGATGGATGCAACTTCTTTCAGAGATGGGACTGAAAGGGTCGGCCTTACACTGGCTTTGGGATGCCTGCTCCAAGATGCAGCTGCTTCTTAGCCCTGTCTGTTGTCCCAAGATAGAGGCTACTGCATAGGGAAGGCTATGGGGATGGCTTTAGTGTCTCAAGATGAAAGTGAGTTAGACCTGAGCTCCTAGGTGGTGGTGGTGGCGGGGGCGGACCCAAGCTTACCCTGGGCCCTGGCTCCTGTGTAGGTCACTGAGGCAGGTCTGGACTGGGCCTGAGCTCAGGTGGGTGTCTGATGTTAGTGGGATGGACTTGGGCCTACCCTGGGCCCAAGCTCCTGTGCAGGTCAGCGAGGTTTGGTATTTTAATTACTTTAGGAGGTTACACTCTCAGATGTCAGGGGCCAGATATTAACCAGAGATATATATTACCTGGGACATTGAGCTTTAGAACTACAGAAATCTTTGGAGCTTTTCTAACGTATTTGCCTCTCAATGGGCCTCAATCCTTCAGATTCAAGTTATCCATTATTTAATACTTTCTGCTACAGAAAGTGTACATTTGATCCATGTGATTGGTTTCAACTACTCTATTATTGTGTCATTCTACTTTAAATTCTTTTCATATTTTTTCCTATCACAAGTACCAGGTATGCAGTCAGCCTTCCACATCTATAGATTCAAACAACCACATATGGAAAATATTTGAAAAAAAATGTACCTGTACCAAACATGTACAGACTTTTCATTGCTGCTATTATTCTCTAAACATGACACTGTAACAACATAGGGTTTACATTGTATTGGGTATTAGAAGTCATCTAGAGATGCTTTAAAGCATACAGGAGGATGTGCAGGTCATATGTAAATACTACACTATTCTATAGAAGGGGCTTGAGCATCTGCAGATTTTGGTATCTGCTGGGGGTTCCTGGAACCAATCTTCCACAGATACTGAGGGACAACTGTAGTTCTTTTCATGATATCTGATTGGATCCTGTTTGTCTCTCAATGCTTTTTCTTTTTTTTTTTTTTTTAAAACTAGTTTCTTTGAGTTTTAGGTCTTTGCTTACACTCAAGAGAGCTGTATGAGAGAGGTGGTGGGGTGAAGGAAACCCAGGGCAAACACAGGAGTGATGAGGGATAATATGGGGGAGACTTTAGGGTTGGGGATGGATTCCAGGAAAAGGAAGCTGCATCAAAGAAAGACCCAGAGTGGAGGTGGAATGTGGCTGTTTTGAACCTTCACTCCATCTCCAGTGGCCCCTTGTTCCCTGGCAGGCCGTATGGATGGAGGGTGTGCTGTCCTTCACGTCCAGGGGAACTTGCAACCTGAAATCTGAAGTATAGAAAAATCTGAAATTCAGAGATTTCAGTGGGTCTTTTAGAGGCCAAAATCTGGCAAGCAAGGACAGATAGCTCTGTTTGAAAAGATGGAAACTTCTTACCTACCAACTATGCCCTCCTTGTGATTTGGAAACTGAATGATGAATATGGGGATAGTAGTTGGAAAGGACATTACCTGTGAAAAGTGCTGTCTCCTTGCTGGAAAAGCGACTGAGTGAAGATTATTGACTGTGGGAAGCCATTCTAACATGTGATTGGGTGACTCCCGTTAAGGGCCTGAGGCGCTTTGGCTGTGTCGAAGCTTTCTCGACCCTTTCCTGATGAGAGAGCCCATCCGTGTGGGGGTGTGCCTGACCACTGACCCCGGGGACCCAATCACTGACCCTGACCTTGGAGTGCAGCCCCCCCTCAACCTTCATTGGATGGAATTCTCCCCTGAATCTCTTGTTTCCCAATAAAAAGCTACTCCTCGGCTGTTCGCTCTCTCTCTCTCTCCTGCTAGCCCTGAGTAATCCTCGCTGCCCTGCTGGGCGGTTAGAGGTGGGAACCAGAGAGGTGAGCCGTCTCGGACCTAGCAATATAAATAAGGTACTGTCTGTGTGTTTTATTTCGATCTCTTCTAACTAACTTTATGCCTAGAACCTCATTAATGAAACCACTGCGCAGGCCGCGTGGTAGAATTGACTCTTTAGGAAACTGACTTCTCTTCAGTATAAATGTATTCTGTTTACCTCTGAAAATTGCTTCCTGTGTGTGTGTGTGTGTGTGTGTGTGTGTGTAAGAGAGAGAGAGAGAGGGAGAGTGGGGGCGGGGGGAGGCACAGTTTGTTCAATGACTACTTCTCAAGTGACCAGGAACAGTGAGTAGGCATGTCTTTGCCACATACCAGTGAAGGACCTCGCCCCAGCCAGGTCCTCAAGGTACTGCTATCACCCACTCCATAGCCTCGCCCTGTCTATTTCATCCTAGCTGTAATGACTCAGTCTGTGAGAAACAGCTTCCCGAGTCCACTGTGTTGCACTGGTCTTCAGGGAGAGATGGTTTCCCTAAGTGGAAACAGAAACTGCCCTGGGAAGCTTTGAAATTGAGCATTGAAGGGACAAGGATGAAACATAGACAAGATCAAGACCAGTTACTGGAGTGTGTCCTCAAAGAGACTCCCTGGAAGGGATTAAGTTAACTTTCCCCCTTTTCCCTTGGGTTATAAATACATCACATTTACCTTAAATTTCTGTATCACAATTAAAAAAATTTTTTTTGACATAGTTCAGACTGACTGTAAAGTTGGCTAGAATCCAACAAAGAACATTTTTGCTTTATTTGATTTTTTTCTTTGCTCTCTCTTTCCCTGTATTCTTTCTTCAGAGTTGTTCGAGAGTGAGTTTGCTGACAAGAAGCCTACTGCTTATGAATCCTTTGGTGTGTGCTTTTCTTAAAACAAGCACATTTTCTTATATAACCTTAGTATGTTAATTATAACCAGGAATTTAAAACTAAAACAATGTGATTATCCAGTCTAGAGACGTTATTCAGATTTTATCATTTGCTTCAATGATGTTCTCCAGGTCACATGTGGCTTTCGGTTGCCAAGTCCGTTCAGTCTCCTTTCAGCTGGAACAGTTCCTCAGAACTTCCTTTGGATTTCATGACATTGGCATTTTTGAGGAGTCCAGGGATTTGTGTTGTAGAACAGCCGCAGCAGGTTGGTCTGATGTCTGCTGTGGCCCTGCTGGGACTGGCACAGCTATGGTGGCGTTTCTTCTCAGTGCATCCTATCAGGGGGCGCTTGATGTGTGCACCCCCTTACTGTTGGTGTAAGCTTTGATCACTTGGGTTACGGTGGTAACTGCCAGTTTTCTCCACTGCATGGTTACTGTTTTTTCCTTTTGCATCTGGCGGGGAAATTCATTTTACATATGTAATCAATCTTACATTGTAATTCCACTCTGTAGTTTTGGAAAATAAATTTTGTTGTCTTCCCTTCCGTCCCCATCTGCTGTTAACTCATCCACTCTGCTACTGGTCCTTATTCTTACATTTCTGCATGTCTGGTTCGGCAACCGTGTTCACAAGGGGCTTGGTACAGTGCTGATGGGGGAGAGAGGAACCTACAATTCTCATTACTCCACCCCCCCCATCTCTCAAACCCCAGAAATGTGTACTTCATTGAGTTTGGGGAGGTTATGGATAGGAATTATTTAGGACAGAAAAAAATAAATAAAAGAATGTTTTCTTTTACCTTTATGATATCTGCAAAAGCTCTTTCTGTGGGAACAGTTTACTGAACACCTGTGTAGAAGACACTGAAGCAACTGTATGTGGACCTTACACGCATCTCCTCTTCTGTTACACAAGTACCTTGATTCCTGTATGAGAGCAAATCTCTTCAACTTGACAAAAATACTATTATCATAGCTAAAAGTGAATATTGATTTCTTAATATGGTTACACATCCAGGATAATCTCAAGGGTCTTTTACTTTTAGTAACTCTTTGTAGGCCATTTGGATGGAAAGTGAGGGAAAGTTTCCTCAGAGTCAAAAAACTTAACACTGGCACAAATGAACAGAGACAGAAGGAAACACTGTGCTCTGACCTACAACAAATCTTATTGCTTCTATTTTTTTTCTCTGTAGATCAGATTGTGGAAAAATTTACAGAGTAAAGCAGAGCTATTTCCTTTTGAATGTCTTTTTCCATAACACATTAGATAAGATGTTCAGGGAATGCACGTGAGAAATGAGATGCCATTTTCAGTAAGTACTAACAAGAGGAGTAACACATTTACTGAAATTTCTATTCTGCCAAAAACCTGGTCCAATGAATATTCCATCCGAAATAATAAGAGGAAAACCTAATCTTGCATTTTCTCACTTTCATTTTAGATTGTTTTCTGGCAGTAGGAAATACATAGGGAGGGTTTTCCTCCTTATTCCAACATAGAATTCCCTGGAAATACTGGCAATTGAGAACTGTTGAAACAGCATGTGAATTGTTTGGATTGGTCACCTTGAAGAAACCTAAAGAACTTGGCAGGCATTCAAAAGCTGGAGACAGAAAGAGGTAAAATTGATCTGTCTTGATTCAAAAGACTGCCTCCTTTTGTTGCAGCCTTGGAGTCTGAATGCTCTTGTTTTGACACTGAGAAGTTTTGAAAGCCTTGACAAATGCCCAATAAAATCCATCAAGCAAGGTCAGGGAGCCTTCAAACATCCAGACAGACATGGGCAACCAGGCAGTTTGCTCAGGCATAGAGAGTGCAGCTCAGAGCAAGGTAATCTGACCCCTTGAGTTCTGTTCTCTTATTCCCTCCTAGTATATTCAAGTGCCTGAGCATCTGACTCAGACTTAGCAGAGATACTGTTGCTGCCGGAGGGTAATAGTTTGTTCTATTATCCTGGAATGCCCTTGCACTGAGAAAATGAGAAGCTGGGGAGCTCAATGAATTTTCTCATTGTGTGCATTTCTCACAAGCTCTGTTCTTCCTACCATTTTAGAGAGAACAGTCACTGCAATTTGCAGGCTACTAGCTTATCTATGGAATTGCTTGGGTGCATTAATGCAGATGGAAAAGAGATTCAAAGAGCAGGTAGCAGAAGGATGAGGGTGTTTCATATCTCTGATTCCTTGGATAATAACATATTCCACTTAAGTGTATTTTTCTAGACAATTGAAACACCTGCCTTAAATGTCAAAGAATCTTTAGCTTTGAGAAGTGATACAGTTTAGTCCATAAACTTTAAGGCATTTGAATCTTGACTATCAAGTTCTAGTTTTGTAACTTTGGGCATAATAATAGACCTTACTTTATAGGTTTATTTTGAGGATGAAGTAGGATATAATGACTTAATATAGGCGAAGCATTTAGAACAATGTCAAATATATAGTGTCATAGAATAATCATTGTAATTAATTCAACCATTAATACACAAATCTTGCTATAAGATGACACCTTCTTGTTTTCTTTTATAGAATATATAGAACATTGAATAATCAGTGTTTTCATATACAGAGAAATAATATAGTCATACCTTTAGGGAGCATTACGATGATGTTGATGATGAAACAATAGCAAATATCATTTATTGAGCAGATTTCACGGATGTTATTGGGTCAGTCCTTGCAATACACCTCTAAGAAAGGTATGCTTATAAATAGGCTTAGAGGATGTGAGTACCTACCTAACTTCATGTAGCTAGAAGAATAGATCTGAGAGGCAAACTCAGGTCTGTGTGACACTGCAGCTGGTGGTCACCTTATCCCACTGCCTGCTGGTTAGGCCTCCTTGTCCCCACAGCAGTGATTCTCAAAGGTGAGTGCATCAGGATCCCTGGAGGGAGGTATTGTCAGAATGCAGAGTTCTGCCTCTGCCTCAGAGGTTCTGTTTCTGTAGTTCTTGGTGGAAGCTGAGCATTTGCTCTAGGTTCAAGATGTTGCTGATACTCCTGGTCCAGGGTTCACCCTCTTAAGGACCACCGTCCTACATGAAATGACTCTAGCCCATTTTAAACACTGATATTTACATTGTGTTTTTACTGCAAGCTGTCACTTGAATCCACCTTTGTATTTTGTTGCTTTCAACATTATTTTACACACAGTTTAATAGCCTCTGAAGCCCACTTCCTATGGTAGTGAGTTTGTGGATTTATGGCAGCAATTGCTTTTTAAAACTTTCTTTCACTTGCCACTCAGTTCCCTGGTGTATTTGGTTCATTAACTTTATTAAGCTTGACTTATTTCTTTGACTCTTAATTTTTTTTACTTGATTGTAGGAAAATGTTGAGTAAATAAACTTAATAAATATAAAATCTTCATCATACACTATTTTCTCTATTTCCCAAGGTTGAGGGTTCTCTGTACACCACAGATTGATCTATGACATAAGAGAAAAATCTGGCAGACCACGTTGACTTGGATTTTTAGTCTTCTGAACTCAGCAATCCAGTTCCAAGGATCTGATGTTTTGTATCGACTTTCTTGCTTTATATCTATTTCTTTAAATCTAGTCTGGTCTTTTATTAATACAATTCTAAGTTCACAGAATGAAGGCTAGCAAGATGTTTTGTCTTGGCAGGACTTTTTTCTTCTCTTTTGGCCTAGAGTAGATCTTTGATCCTGAGTTGCTCCTCCGTAGCTTGACAGTATCAAGACAGGCAGCTCACAGTTCTGGCCTCTTGTGTGTATGTGTGTGTATATATATATATATATATATAAAGACTGTCATATATATATATATATATATATATATATATATATATATGAAGACTGTCATATATATATATAAATGAAGACTGTCATATATATATATATATATATATGACAGTCTTCACTCTATCAAATTCTATATATATGTTGGAGCATTTCTCTGACAAACTGGGTATCACAGGGAGTTTGTTCACTCACTTGTTCCTTGCGCCTCACATTTATCTTTTGCATGTTTTTGGGTTTTTTGGCTGATTAGTAGCAAATTAAAGTAAACACAACCTTCAACATAGCCCAAGTCATTATTCTAGACTGAACGTTGTGGTCTGGATAATTCACATTCCCTTGTATTTAATATCCTATTTTAAATACATATTTTTCTTTCTTTATTGCTTAATACTTTAACGTAGGCACCTTCTACATTACCCAATAGCAGTCATTTCTAGGCCTGTTCTGTACCTATCTCTAGACTGTGTTGCAAGAGAAAGATAAAAAGTATTTTTTTGAACCCCTGCAAGCTGAATTTTCTATTACTTTAAACTAATTCTGTTCCTTAGTTTATTTCCTTACATAATCAGAATTTCAGAAGGCAGAACTATTTCACCGGCTTCAGTGGTTTTTAAAGACGACTGAAGAGTCCGAACCATGAGGCAAACACAGGGAAGGACCATGGAATTTTATGGTTAGAAGAGAATTTAAAAAAAAATTCTTATAGAATGTTGCAGTATGATGAACTCTTGCCAAAGAGAGAGAAAACTATTGTTAGAAAAGTTATTTTGTTTTAAAAATAATCATTAGAAGTATGCTACCAAATAGTCTATATGGAAGATTTACTTTCACTTGGTTATTGGTTACCTCAATGGTTGAATAGAGTCATCTTTTTTTCTTTCTCTCTGTCCTTTTTTTCTTTCCTACTTTTTCCTTTCTCCTCTCTTCCTCTACCTCCTCCTCCTCCTCCTCTTCCTCTTACTGCTCCTCCTTCTTTTGTGGTGCTAGAGATCAAACCCAGGTCCTCACATACCCTAGGCAAGTGCTATACCATTGAGTTACATCCCCAGCACATCTATGTTTTATTTTGAGACAAGGTCTTGCTAAGTTGCCCAACCTGGTCTGGTACATGTTTTTCTTCTGCCTCAGCCTCCTGAGGAGCTGGGATTACAGGTGTGGGCCACCATGCCTGGCTTAGGTCAATTTTGAGAGAAGGAAAACATTGCCCCAAAATTCTTCAGCCAACTTGTGACATCTTAGCAGACACAGTAGGGTCAGATGTCCACACATCAAATATTTGCCAAGGGAGGTAAAATAACTACAACTGGTTCTGTCTTACCAGGAGTCACCTGCTGGGATGGAAATGGGTGCCCTCTAGGAAATGGCTAGTTGGAGGACAATTAATAAAATCAAGTTTCTGTGAAAAGCAAGAAGGGGTCAGTGTAATAGCTGCCAAGATAGCATCTACCACCAAAATACTATTGGCCCCTTTGGCCTGAGCTGCTTTCATGGATTCTTAGGCCACTTTAGAGAGAGTGGTCTTTGGGGGGAGATGTGGGATACTTTGGTAATCTAACATATGGGAAATAAAACTAATTTTTATTTGGATAAGTTAATTAAATTGGAAGATGAATGTTATCACATAATCTTATAGAATGTTGCAGGATGAGCTTTAGCCTAAGAGAGGTAAAGCTGTAGTTAGAAAAGTTATTTTGTTTTAAAAATAATCATTAAAATATGCTACAAAATGGTCTACACAGAAGAATTACTTTATCTTTGCTTTTGGAATAACCTTAGGGTTTTAGAGCATAATTCCATTTTGAGGAAGGCACATTAATTTCTATAATTATTTGAAAAATGAGAGCTGCAAGGAATGAGAAGCAAGTGAGATGATATGACTCTCTAGCCATTGTTTATTTTTGTGGTGAAGGTTTGAGGTGATTATTAATTAAATTTTGCAGAGCCTTGCTGAGACTGTGAGGCTCAGTCCTCAGATTTATTCCCAGCAGGAACTTGCCAGCCTCGTGATTTGTAAGGACGACTGCAGAATCTGGCAAAATCTCAGAACCATAGGGGCTGGGCTCAAAAGAACCCAAAGAAGGACCCTGGAATCTTATGGTGAGAAGAGGATTTTTAAAAAATATTCACAAATGGATAAAACATAGTAAATATAACATAAACAAATCAGATAGGCCTACAGCATAGGCTTGTGGTGGCCTTTCGAATAACTTTCTTAAAGATCTGCACTGGCATATTTAGTATAAGGTAGACTCTCCCCTTAGAAAGCACCTATGGAATTCAGAAAAAAATTTGTCCTTTTAAAAAAAATCACTTTCTTTTTCTTCAGTTCTTGTTAGATGATCAGGAAGCTATGAAATAATTTCATATTCTAGGTAACACAACTCTTAAGGCTATTTACATATTTATCTTTTATGATTTTATTTTATTTTTATTTTTTTATTTTTTTTATTGGTTGTTCACAACATTACAAAGCTCTTGACATATCATATTTCATACATTAGATTGAAGTGGGTTATGAACCCCCAATTTTACCCCAAATGCAGATTGCAGAATCACATCGGTTACACATCCACAATTTTACATAATGCCCTATTAGTAATTGTTGTATTCTGCTACCTTTCCTATCCCCTACTATCCCCCCTCCCCTCCCCTCCCATCTTCTCTCTCTACCCCATCTACTGTAATTCATTTCTCTCCTTGTTTATTTTCCCATTCCCCTCACAACCTCTTATATGTAATTTTGTATAGCAATGAGAGTCTCCCTTCATTTCCATGCAATTTCCCTTTTCTCTCCCTTTCCCTCCCATCTCATGTCTCTGTTTAATGTTAATCTTTTCTTCCTGCTCTTCCTCCCTGCTCTGTTCATAGTTGCTCTCATTATATCAAAGAAGACATTTGGTATTTGTTTTTTAGGGATTGGCTAGCTTCACTAAGCATAATCTGCTCTAGTGCCATCCATTTCCCTGCAAATTCTATGATTTTGTCATTTTTTATTGCTGCATAGTACTCCATTGTGTATAGATGCCACATTTTTTTTATCCATTCATCTATTGAAGGGCATCTGGGTTGGTTCCACAGTCTAGCTATTGTGAATTGTGCTGCTATGAACATCGATGTGGCAGTATCCCTGTAGCATGCTCTTTTAAGGTCTTCAGGGAATAGTCCGAGAAGGGGAATAGCTGGGTCAAATGGTGGTTCCATTCCCAGCTTTCCCAGGAATCTCCAAACTGCTTTCCAAATTGGCCGCACCAATTTGCAGTCCCACCAGCAATGTACAAGTGTACCCTTTTCTCCACATCCTCGCCAGCACTTGTTGTTGTTTGACTTCATAGTGGCTGCCAATCTTACTGGAGTGAGATGGTATCTTAGGGTGGTTTTGATTTGCATTTCTCTGACTGCTAGCGATGGTGAGCATTTTTTCATGTACTTGTTGATTGATTGTATGTCCTCCTCTGAGAAGTGTCTGTTCAGGTCCTTGGCCCATTTGTTGATTGGGTTATTTGTTATCTTATTGTCTAATTTTTTGAGTTCTTTGTATACTCTGGATATTAGGGCTCTATCTGAAGTGTGAGGAGTAAAAATTTGTTCCCAGGATGTGGGCTCCCTATTTACCTCTCTTATTGTTTCTCTTGCTAAGAAAAAACCTTTTAGTTTAAGTAAGTCCCATTTGTTGATTCTTGTTATTAACTCTTGTGCTATGGGTGTCCTATTAAGGAATTTGGAGCCCGACCCCACAATATGTAGATCGGAGCCAACTTTTTCTTCTATCAGACGCAGAGTCTCTGATTTGATATCAAGCTCCTTGATCCATTTTGAGTTAACTTTTGTGCATGGCGAGAGAAAGGGATTCAGTTTCATTTTGTTGCATATGGATTTCCAGTTTTCCCAGCACCATTTGTTGAAGATGCTATCCTTCCTCCATTGCATGCTTTTAGCCCCTTTATCAAATATAAGATAGTTGTAACTTTGTGTATTAGTCTCTGTGTCCTCTATTCTATACCATTGGTCCACCCGCCTGTTTTGGTACCAGTACCATGCTGTTTTTGTCACTATTGCTCTGTAATATAGTTTGAAATCTGGTATCGCTATACCACCTGATTCACACTTCCTGTTTAGAATTGCTTTTGCTATTCTGGGTCTTTTATTTTTCCATATGAATTTCATGATTGCTTTATCTATTTCTACAAGAAATGCCGTTGGGATTTTGATTAGCATTGCATTAAACCTATAGAGAACTTTGGTAATATCGCCATTTTGATGATGTTAGTTCTGCCTATCCATGAACAGGGTATATTTTTCCATCTTCTAAGATCTTCTTCTACTTCTCTCTTTAGGGTTCTGTAGTTTTCATTGTATAAATCTTTCACCTCTTTTGTTAGGTTGATTCCCAAGTATTTTTTTTTTTTTGAGGATATTGTGAATGGAGTGTTTTTCCTCATTTCTGTTTCAGAAGTTTTGTTGCTGATATACAGAAATGCCTTTGATTTTATTTTTATCAAGTTTATATGTGCTTATAATTCTAACCAATAACACACACACACACACACACACACAAATCAAAACAAAACGAAACAACAACAACAACAAAAAAACCCACCAACTTCATTGGCAGCCCCTCTTTCTGGCTCCACTTATAGCCCCAATTGCTACAGGTTTCCAGTTCTGTTGAAGACCTTCTTCTACCATCCTTTCGCAGGCAAGCTAATGCCAGGACACAGTGACTCTCTTCCAGTGATATACATACATGTGCTCAAATTCAATCTATCCCCCTTAAATGTGTGACTTGGGGAAAAATAGGTAATCTGTGTCTCAGTTTTCTTATCTATAACACAGAGGATATTAATTATAATATTATTTATCTCAGTTGTTATGAAGATTAAGTTAGTAAACACAAGTAAACTTTTTAGAACAGTGTTTGGAGTCATAAAAATCTTTATGGAGAAAATTATTAACTATTTTAAAATATATTAAATATATTATATATGTTAAGTGTAAGACCTGAAAATGGAGAGTTGACTGTATACAGATTCAAAGAATCTGATAATGATGTAAAATCTGCTAAACTGTAAGTAAATTCAATTCCAGGCAAAATACCCATTAGACTTTTTTTTTCTCATGAAATTTTTGAGCTAATCCAAAACCACATAGGAATATAAAGATCCAAGAATAATCAAGACAAAGAACATGTTTGCGGGAATTACTTTACCAGGTACCAATATGCATTGTAAACTACAGTAATTGAATCAGTTTGCTATTGTTCAGCAATAAATTAAAAGGTTAGTGAAACAAAAAATCGAGTTCAAAAGGAGACATCAATGTAAATGGAAACTTTAAAAATGTAACATTATAAATCAATAAATAAAAGATTAATAAAACCACTGTGGGGACAACTGGCTATTCATATTTAAAACTTAAAATCTTGATCTATTCAAACTATATAAAAATAAATAGAATAGGTAACTGTAAATATATCTTTAAAAAGAACTGAAAATATATAGCCAGAAGTCCTGATAAAGGGGAGATGGGGTTGGGGGAGGAAGAATGAAATGGAATGGAGCTAAAGATGAACTTTAACTAACATGGACTTCAGTTATGTCTAGAGAAGATTCTTACCTTATTTTTTGGACTGAATTTTTGAGGACTTTCCCACAGAAAGATTTAGAGTACCTTACTCACATCACACCAGCAGAAAGGCCTGTCAGAAAAAGCCAGACTACCACAGATCTGAGTGGGATCTACATGTGGACCATTATGATAACCAGAGCTGTGGATCTGGGTGAGGACCAAAGTGGAAGCATCACCATAGCCTCTGTTGGCTGAGGATGTTGTCATTGGTCTTGTGAAAGAAAATTGTATAACTGCATCACTTACAGTGTTTGGTTTCATTCATTCACCCTACTGAATGCACGTGTATTAATAATGGAACATCTGTGTGCGCTAGGCTAGGATTCATCTGTGCAGGACGGGACCCTGGCTCCCAAGAACCATCTCAAGTGAGAAAGACAAACTTAAAAGTATTCAGGGACATTTAGCATTATAAAAAGTCTGACTATGTTATAAAAGAAAATAGATATATTTGTCCTATATTTGGAATTTTCTGTCTTCATCATCAAATTAACTAAAGAAATTTTTGTAGATAAAATCAGTTTTGTGCCAATTATTAATTTACTGTCCCTCATCCAAATTCTACCCATCATGGTCCATCCTATAATCATGAGTAAAATTCACCCATCATATAATTGTGAGTAAAATTTTCTGTATTTGTTTTTGTTAAATAAAAACAAAATCAAAACCCCAATTAGAGGGGCTGGAGTTGTGGCTCAGTGGTACAGTGATTGCCTGGCATGTGTGAGGCCCTGGGTTCAATCCTCAGCACCACATATAAATACATAAATAAAATAAAAAGACATTTACAAATAAAAAATAATTAAAAAAAAAACAATTAGAGAACAACCCTTTCCCCAATATTTTGTTCTAGAGTTAAAATCAAGTTCCTGAGGTAGGATGAATATTGGTCCTAAAAGATATCCAGGTCCCAATCCCTGGAACCTGTAAATGTAACTTTATTTATAAATAGGGTCTTTGCAGATATAATCAAGTTAAGATTCCATTAGATTAGAGGGGCCCCTAAATCCAACTTGGTTGGTATCCTAATAAGGAGATAGAAAATTGGATTGGAAATATCTGAATACTTAGAACAGAACAACACACATAAATAACACATTTCTAAATAATCATAGAGAAAATCTTAAGGAAAATGAAAAAAATGCATTGAACTGAATGAACATGGAAATGACACTTGTCAATATCTATGGAGCCAGGCGCCATACCTATAATCCCAGTGGCTCTAGAGGTTGACTGGAGGAGGATCATGAGTTCAAAGTCAGCCCCAACAACTTAGCAAGGCCCTAAGCAACTCAGTGAGATCCTGCCTCTAAATAAAAAATACAAAATAGGGCTGGGGATGTGGCTCAGAGGTTGAGTGCACCTGAATTCAATGCCTGGTACCTCCCCGACACCCCCCAAAAAAAGATGATCTGTGGAATACAGCTAAAGCAGAGAATAGTAAGATATTTATGCTCAAATCCATGGTCTAAGCTCCCACCTCAAGAGCCTGGGCAAAAGAACAAAAGAAATCCAAACCAAGCAGAAGAAAGGAAGTAGTAATAAATATAAGAGCAGAAATCAATGACATTGGAAATAATAAAGAAAACCAATAAAACAAAAAGCTAGGTCTTTATAAAGATCAATAAAATTGACAATTCTGTAGGAAAACTGCCAGAGAAATAAAGTGAGAGAAGACCCAAGTTACCAATATCAGGAATGAAACAGAAGATACCACTGTGGATCATATTGAAATCACATGAGGGAGTATTCCAAATGGTTCTTTACACGTACCCTTGACAACTTAGATGAAATGCACCAACTTCTCAAAAATCACAAACTGCCACAACTTGTACTAAATGAATAGCTTGAATAGCATTATGACAATTAAATAAATTGAAACTGTAATTTAAAAACTCCTTGATAAATCTTCAAGTCCAGATGCTTTCACCAGAGAATTCTAGCCATTTATAAAAGAACACCAACTCTACCCAATCTGTCCCAGAAAACAGTAGAGAGAGAACATTTCTCAATCCATATTTGTGAAGCTAGTATTTTTATGAAGCTAGTATCCTGATACTGACACTAAAACCAGAAAAAGTACAAAAATCAAACCACATCAATACAGATGCAAAAGTTCTCATCTATACAGACACAAAAATCCCTAACAAAATATTTACTAAAATATTAGTAAATAGAATTTACCAATATATAAAAAGAATTGTACTCTGTGACCAGGTAGACTTTATTCCAGGGATGCAATAGTAATTTAGAAGTCCAATGAATGGTTTTATTAAAAAGTGTTTGGGCATAAATTAATCCCAAAATAAAATATAAGTTTTTTTCTGTTATTTATTTATTTTCTTTAATCCTAAAATGTGTTCAGTAGTATACTAACTATGTCATGCTTTTTAGCTATTATGTGAGATGCATGCACCCTGGAATATAAGCTATATATAATTTTGGTTCTATTTTCTTTTAATAGTTATACAATTTTACCTTAGATAAACTTTTAACAATTTTGTGTATGAAAAGAACTGTAACTACAACATTGTTTAAAAATGAATACCCCAGGGCTGGGGTTGTACCTCGGTGGTATAGCACTTGCCTAGTATGGGTGAGGCACTGGGTTGGATTCTCAGTACCACATAAAAACTAATAAATAAAATAAAGGTAAATTCTTAAAAAAAAAAACCCAAGTACCGTACCCAAGTCACTATATTGCTTTACTAATAATATGTACATTTTATCTTTTAAAAATCAGTTCTTCATACATTATTACACTTATAAAAATAACTAGTTGAATCACTGACTACTGAATATCAAGTGATCAAGCATTGACAATTTCAAAAATCCCTTTAATCAAGCAGTCGTATTTTCCCACTCTCCGTTAGAAACAAGTTGTGAAAAATGAAAGGACACACCATGTATTTTATCTAAAATTAATAAGTCTCTAGGAAATTATTTTTAGCATTCTACAAAGAGTGTCTTATTGAGATTAAGATCAGAGCAGCTTCATGGCTGTCATAAATACAAGGTCAAGTAACAAATATGAGCTTCATTTTTTTTAATGTGTCTGTATAGACATTATTTCTAGAAATTTCCATGTACTGTGTGGCAAGGCTACCTAGAATAAATCCCAGTGATTAGACCATACAAAGACACAGAGCACAATTGAATATTATCAACATTCAGTGACAAAATTTATAAACTAGAGAAGAATAATAAACACAAAATGACAGAAGCAACAGCAACAAAACATTTTAAATCTTAGGACTCATTTAATTTTTATAAAAACAAGGCTATTCTTTATAATCTGTCTGCAGGTAGATTACATCTGCAGTATTGGTAGGCAAAATGTGTAATATTTTATCACTACATTATTATTTCTTTGTATAAAATAATAGTGGCATTCACATTTGTGGTTTTTATTTTTATAAAGACCTAGCAGCAAAACATCTGTAACATGGAAAATTCGTATTCATTTCCCTTTGCATAAAAGTACCCTAGTGCACAAAGCTCATTAATTTATCTTCAACCAATATATAAATTATTGAGCTAATCTTGATTTGTCAGATAAATGAAATATGGAAATAATATCCCAACAGGCAATATTTATTAATTTCTATGAGGGCTTCATACATTTGTATGCTGTCTCTGAGAAAGGCGAAGAGAGAATTACAGCATTTCTGATTTTTTTAAGTAACAAACACAATCTAGTTAACCTAAACTTTAGAGCAGGCATTGAATGTGAAGATTTTTTGGTGATGGTTTTCTTTGTTTACTGCATCAGAACTGATTTTTAATTCATATTTACATGTTCAGATACTTGACTCATTCCCATTCTTTTCTTAATTTCTTTTGTCTTTCTAGTTAGGAAAATAAATCTCCTTCAGCAATCTTTGAATTCTTAGAATCATGTGTTCATTTGTTCTTTTTTCTAATATTTACAAAGACTTTATTCTGGAAAAATATTATGAAATTCCTGGAAAATGATTGGATTGGCAAATAGTTCAGGCAAATGTGACAAGATAGATCAATAACAAATTGGAAAAATCCAGTCTATCTGATGATACAAAGTGTTAGTGAAGGTGTGGGGGAGGTTGAAGACCTGTTCATCTTGGATTGCAAATTGGTTTGACCATCTTGGAAAACAATTTGGGAATACTTTGTAAAGGTGAAGGTGCATATATCACCCACTAATTCACTTCTTTACCCTAGGAAAACCAAGGTATTTGGAACAGGGAAATTGTTTAAGCAAGTTTGTAACAAGGGAAACAATCCACTAACAGTGAATAAGTATATAAGCTATGTCTTATTCAAATAGTAAATCTGCATAATGAATGATTCAGATATGTATAAGTAAAAATGGTTGATTTTTAAAACATGCAATGCTGAGTTAAGAAAAAACAAGTTGCAAAGAATAGTGGGTAAGATGAGAGAAGAGGAATTCAAGAGGTTTTCTCCTAAGATGAATAAGAGAATAGCTAGAAAAATTAATTTGCTCTTGAATAATACTTTGAAAATAGACTAGGAAAAATTTCTCTTTTCATAAGAACCCAATCTATTCTAAAATAGTCTTCTTTAAAGAAAACTTGAGAAGTTACCCTTTCTAATGCTTATATTTTCTGTCATAAAAATGATGACATAATATTATATAATATTTAATGAGAGCTTATTATATTCAGTTTCTGCTAAATGATTTATGTATTTCTCATCTAATTCTCATGATACCTCTATGAAGTAGATATTATTATACACAATTAAAGATGGGCTAAGAACTTTCCTCATTCACATAGCATAGCTAGAATATTGCTAGCAGTATTAACTATTAGAATAATTTACTTTATGAGAACAACATATTAGTAACTAAATTAATGAAATATTTAAGATAATGGAGTTGATCTTTTAAATATCTCCCCGGTCTCATTTTATAGTGAACTACCGGATACTGTTTGAAAATCAAGAAAGACTAAATTTATATACTAACAGATACTGGACCATTCATTTCCTTTGAATTTTTGAATTTTAAATTAAACAATGATTTTTATTTGTTTGTTTTAGTGTTAGGAATTTAAAAACTAACGTTTTGAATATCTAAATATGGTCCATGTTAATAGTAACTGTCTGAATAGAAAATACCCAGGTACTTCTAAATTTCTTTCCAACTCAAAGAAAGAGAAGTGTTGGTATAATTATATTGATTAGATACTAGCTCTACTCTTGAGAACTAATAATCATTTTATTAAGAAACAGAAAATTGCTCACTTGAGTGAAAACTTTCAAATTGAGAAATTGTGTAGGCAGAGTTTTGATATAACAAAATCAAAGAAGAAAGATTCCATGAGATACTCTTTATATTTATTTCTCTCAAAGATAAAATACCTGTGAGGAGGGGATGGGATTTTGAATCTCTGAAGTTATTTGTGAAGAAGTTGAAGTTTCATTTTAAAATAAATTATAGTTCAATTTACTGAGCCATTGAGTGCTCCAATAACAAGTATTATTTTCCAGGCATTGAACTATGCCTCTTTACAAGCAGGACCTCACTTGGTGCTAATAAGATGGTATGGTAGGCATTATCACATTCATTTTGCAGATGAGGAAACTGAGGGGATCAGAGGTTGTATGGGGATCAGCGATGCACAGAGCTAGAGTGGCAGAGTCCTGGTTCAGTCTGGAGTCTTGTTGGAAGCCCGGTTCTCAACCCCGCTGTCCTGACTCCCTCAGGCTGTTAGGGGAACTCAACATGAAACCTCCATAACTACTTTCACGAAAAGCAGTGGAATCTGAGCTTTGAAATTTACCACGCTGCTTTATGACAGACTAAGCATATGCTGCTTTTTTAGGAAAGACAGTGACAATCAAAGACAGTAATCTAAGAGCTGCTCAGTAAGAAAGTTTCTAAAAGACTAGGATAGAGTTTGATGGAAAAAATTGTTTGGTTAGGAAGACATGGCTGCTAGGGAATTATAAATGCTTTTTCTCTTTTTATTCATAAAAATATTTTTATCCATAAAAGGATTAGATGCGTTGTATTCTGAATTATTTTCCAGACAGAAAAACTGTAAAAGGCTGTGAGACAGTGATTAAATTAGGATTTGGAATATTGGTTTTTAAAAATTATTTTCACAAAAGCAGCACCTGCACATGGTAGAATATCAGAAAATACTAAGAAAAAATTACAAAGAAAAAAATTTTAAAAACATCTGAAACTATCACTAATTGTTAACTACCATTATTATCTTGGTGTTTGCAACTCTATATATGTTCTTTAATAATTAAGTCATGCTGTGCAACTAATTTTGTTACCTGATTATAGCTTTATCAAAGGCCCAAAGCATTTATTTTTATTCTGTAGGACATAAATGGAATGACAGAAATGTCAATACAATAAATGTATATTCATGAAATCTTTTTTACTGCCTTTCCTTAAAACCCAGTTTAATGCAGCATTATTTTCTGCTGCTCTTCACTCAATATGGTTCATCACAGTGACCATCTGGAACTTGGTGCCAGCTACTGTGTAAATGTCAGGACTGTCATAAATTGAACTTTGAAATTGACAAATCATTGTCAATCATATGATTCTTCTTCCAAGTTGGGAGATTAAGCCAGGGCCAAAGTGGAGACAATCATGATTTGTGAAACAGAAGAGATCCATAGAGTGAGCAGATGCTTAACATGTGGGGAAAGTGAGGATCCCCAAATAATGTCTAAGTCTACACAAATAATTAATGGTGACGGATCATGACTGAAATCCAGCTGCCCTAACTTAGTCCCTGTTCTTTCATCTACTACTTATTCAGGATTCTGTCTCATGAGAATGCAAAATAGATAACTGTGTGACCTAACTTGCCTAGAGCAATGTTTCTATCCTCTAGATTCATGGCCCTGCTTGGCTAGAGGACCTGGGGAACATTCTCTGCAATTACAAGACGCACAGCAATCTCCATTACTTAAAAAAATCCATTCTACCACAGGAGAGCACAATGATCATTCGTAGGGATTAAGATTTAAGATAACCGTTCGAATGATTTTTGTTGTTGTTGTTGTTGTTGTTCCACTTTAGTTTTAAAGTCCTTTAAGGGAGGCTATGAGCATGGTGGAAATTCAAAGTATATGGATGAAAGTAGGGTAGCAACTGTCCAGAAGATAGCTGGAGAGTTAGCTTCATGAATAGGCATGTTTTTCTTCCTTGTCCTCCTTTGTCATTTGTTATTGTAATTTTCACCATCACTATAACTTTTATAAAACCTAATATATCTTTTACTTACTGGGATAGGCACCAAGATCAGTGCTTTTATTACGCATTGCCTCACTTAATCTTATGGGTCAAGTAATGTTATTCCCATCATATAGTTTAATTAACTGAGGCTCAAGTGATCTTGAGTAATTTGGTCAGGGACCTCCTGGTTAGTAATCAAACTAAGATTCTAACTGAAATCTTTGGTTGTCCAGGGTCCATGCTCTTTAAAATATATTACATTCTTCTTCTGATAAACATCCATGAAGGATTGAGCTCTAAAAATCCAAGTCAGAGTGCAAAGCACTCTCGAAACTGTCTGCACAGTACTAGGAGAAGATTCCAATATGAGGCACATAAGGTCTATAGTAATGGACTTTCTGATTCTCATGGTCCAGTGAGAAGGAATCTGATTTCTCTGTGTATTTCTGAGGCCATACCTTGGGTGTAGCATAAGAAGGTCCGAACATAATTAGGTCAAGTATTGGTTATACTTTTTGTTTAGCAGGAAGTGCAGAAGAAAGTTAGGAATGAGAGCTGAGGGCAGCTTAGTGGACTGGCTCTGGGATTTGTGCTGGGCACTTACAGAAGGCCTACAGGGTGCAAAGTACTCTGAGCATCTTACAGATAGGTATTGATGTGACAGACTCATTTCAGAGGTCATTTACTTCCAAATATATGGCCAGGTGCTTCCATTGCATTGGAACAGGGAGGTGGTTGAAACTGTAAATAGAATTTTATCTGTGTGGGCTATCAGGAAAATCATAGCAGAAAGACATGGACTTCACTCACCTCCTGGAATAATAATAATAACAGGCCCTATTAATAGAGAGTTCTGGTTCTATAGAATTCTTTCTCTTTCTGAGTCTACACTTAATTGCATATCTATAGAGCTATTTCTCAAAGTGTGGTCCCCAGACCACAGAATCAGCAAAATCAGTTGGGAACTTGGAAATGCATGTTCTAGGGCCCCATCTGAGATTGCCTGCCTTAGTATCTCTGGGTTTGGGGATAAGTCTTCAAGGTGACCATGATTCAAACAATAGTTTGAGAACTACTGAACAGCAGCATTTTAGTATTCAATAGTCAGAACATCTGTATTAATTAAGCATTATTCTTTGTTTTATAGAAAAGAAAAGCAAGAGATGTCAAGTTAACCATGAGTATCATGCCCAAGGTTACATAAATAGTAAATGGCAAAATTAAGACTAAAATTCATTGTCATATGGCTCTAGAACTTATATACCATATTACTTCTAGATAACTTTAACAGAATTTAATCTTTTAGTTAAACTGTTTGGATATTTTCTCTAGAAGTGTTTATCATATTGTATCTGATATGTAGATTTAAATTATGTAACAAGATTGCAAGGGTTGCAAAACTCCACATCCATCTTCTTAAGGTCCCAGCTGGGTTGGAGAATTCAATTGATATAAGGTGGGTTTTAGCAGGAGAAAAGAGTAGAAATTTAATATAGGCTTTAGACTGCACATGAGCCCTCCTAGGAAATGCAGATCCAAAGAAGCAGTTAGAATCAGTTACTTAGATTCTGAGTTGGAATAATAGAGAATAATGATGTAATAAATAGTAAAGAAAATAAATAGTAAAGTATCATTTTCTAAATAATAGTTAAACAATAAATAGTAAATTAACAGTAATAGAAGTAAGGTATGAAATGTGATGAGGCAAAGGGGTAGTGCTAGAGTGGTTAACTAGATAGAGAAGGTGAAGGTTACTTTAACAAGTTTTGTATGTATGAATTTCCCTTGGATTTAATTGTCCATCCAATTAAATAAGAACATGCTTGATGATAAAAACATTATTTTCCTTCTGAGATAGAGAGGACATAATCCATGTAGAATTTCATCTACTACTTTTAAGAAACAGAATGAAGGTCAGAGAGATCTTCTTGCACCTGTATTCTTTAAGTGCCTTTAATTCAAAATAGTCAATGTGTCAGGGAAGCCTATTTTGGAGTGGTATACTCTTAACTTCTTCAGGAAACATCTTCTATATGGTTTTATGCATAAGAGCTTCCAAATCAATCAAGTCTCCTTTTCCCTTCCTCCCTTTTCATCCTCAATTTATTCTGAAAAATTTCAAAGCTGCAAAATGTTGAGAGAAGAGTTCCGTAAACAACACTGAATTATTTTCTTGGCATTACCAGTTAACATTTGTCACTTCTTGTTACCTTTCTCTTGGTGTTATGTAGCATGTGTGTGTATGTTTGTGTATCACATATACATTTTCTTGAACTTGAAGGCAAAGGCAGATATTATAGCAGCTTATCTCTAAATAATTCAGTATGTAGCTACAAGAATAAGAGCTTTAGCTTACGTAACTGCAATACTATTAGTAGAGCCAATAAGCTTAACATTGATTCAATAGCATGATCAAATATACAGTTCATATTAAAAATTTCCCAATTATTACAATAAAATTTCCACATAGCTTTTTTATCCATAATCCAACAAAAGTTATTCAATGTATTTTTTTTTCATAAAGTCTTTAAAATCTCCTCTATTTAGAACAGTCCTTTGTAGTCTTTTGTTTGGTGACACTTTGATAGTGTGCTCTACTTGCCTCACTGAAGGTCCATTTCTCACCTGCGTACTTCCTGCTACATCCCATCAGGAGGTACATATCTGTCTGTAGCATTATCAATGCTGAGCCCTTTAGCCACTAAGTGAGGTCATGTCTGCTGTGTCTTCTCAATATAAAGGTACCCCTTTTCCTTGTAAATAAAGAGGAGTCTGTGGGATGGCAGCTCGAGACCATAGGACTATCCTGCTCTTCAACAAATTTTCACTCTAGGGTCTTAGTATCCACTTAGGATCTTTTGTCTCAATTACCAGATAGGAAGTTGCAAGACAATGATTTTTTCGGACTCTATTACTTCTACATGTATTAGCTGGCATTCTTGTGCAAGACCCCTCCAACATTAACATTTTCCCTGTTTCTCTCCCCCATTTTGTTCATATGTATGAATGAATACATGATCACCATTACTTTGATTACATTATTCTTAATATTATCTTTTTATTTAATATTGCAGGTTAGGAAATCTATGATTGTTTTGAAGCAGAAATACATTATAATTTTTTTTGGTCAAACAATACTAACTATGGTCAGAGGACTTATGCCTAGGTACAAAAAGCAGAAAAGAGAAAATTAGATGATTTATATGTCAAATGGGACATTCAGCCTTTTCTTGATCATTCCTTAGAACTTTTTTGAGGTATTTTTGAGCAAAATGAAGGAAGGATGGACAGAGAGAATCCTTTAGGTTTGAATTTTTTTCCAATACCTGTGGTTGTAGTCTGATCTTAAGAGAAATAAAATTAAATTTTGGGCCATAGACTTGACCTAGGGGGTTTTTACATCTCTGTGATCCTCTCAAGGATCAAGAGGCTCAGTCCAGAGGAAGGGAGAGTCTTTGTGTGATTTTCACAAAGAACATAAACAGGCTAGGTTACCCTGCAAAACTACAAGGTTGGTGGTATGTGGAGATATTCTCCTTCAAGCACCCACAGGACTTTATTGAGAGGGGCAGGTGAAGGCTATACTCCTTGACTAAAATGATAAGTACTGATTATTGATGATTATTTTATCTTCACTGATCCACCTGAAAGAGTATAGTCTCTTAGGGTCCTTTCCACAGCAAAATAATGCTGACTTATATTTAAAGAAATATTTCTAGTGTTCAAGTTAAGCAACACATTACTAATGGGATCTTAGTCTGGTTGATTTATACTTTGAGTTTGAACCCTCAGCTGTTGGAATATCAAAATAAAATTGTGTGTGTTTTAAATTCTTTAGCCAGGTGTGGTGGAGCACACCTGTATTCCTAGTGACTCAGGAGGCTGACAGGAAAATTACAAGTTTGAGACCAAACTTAGCAACTTAGCAAGGCCCTAAGCAATTTAGTGAAACCCTGTCTCAAAATAAAAAATAAAAAGGGCTGGGGATGTAGCGCAGTGGTTAAATGCCCTGGGTTCAATCCCAGTACCCGTCCCCACTAAGAAATATTTTTTATAGTAGGTTTTTAAATATCAATTTTTTATTGTTTATTTTCATTTTCTGAAACCAGAGTAAGGCTTCTGTAATAAACAGGGGGTTTTGATAAACCATAAAAAAGTAACCAACAAAAGTTAAGGCCTCAAAGATGAGACCAAAAAAAAAAAAAAAAAAAACCCCCAAACCACCCAAAAAACCAAAAATACACACAAATCCATTTTCTCATTTCCCTGCTCTTTAGCTGTTACTAACATGGCTGATTCTCATTGTTGCTTCTTATTTTGTTTTCTGAGCACTTTAGGAAACTATTCTCTTTGACAGGAAACAAGGCCAAGCAAAGGTTAACTACTCTGCTTCTTTACAGACTTCAATATTTTAATCATTAATAAATCAATTTTTATATAAATTTTTATTACAATTACTGTTCTACTCAAGGTGATTGCTGATGATAGCAATCTCTATATCAAATATTGCACCTCAAGTTAATTGCCTATATATCTCTATTTCCTTTAAAGGGAAGTGATAGTGATTTACTAAAAACAGTCAATCTAATTTTTGAGACTTGCCTGTTGAATTAATTTTTTCATGTATATATGTGCATACAGACATGCACACACATAGAACCTTTGTACTTTGCAGTAGCTGTGTCTGTCCGCATCCTCTCCCCAAGCCCCGTTTTTTCCCAGGTCCTCCTTACCACACCTCAAGGGCCAGTTGGGTTTTTCCTTTGGTTCCTAACTTGCTTCCCTGGAGATGTGCCTAAGTTCTACCATTGTTCATAGTTTTCAGTGCGGTCATACACCTGAGGAAAGTGTGAGGGTGACTAATAATAACCTTTCTGAAATTTGTTTTCATTAAGCAATTCTTTCTAGAACTCAAACACAGAGATAAGCTCCTTCTCATATTGTCTGGTTAGAGTGTGCTTTTCTGGTAGGGAGGAAATAGTCAATACAATATTTCAATGTGGGCCAATTGCCAAATTTGTTATTCCACTCTAAAGCCTTACAATTGATTTTTGAAAGTAGCTATTTAAAATTTTTTTTCTCTAATAACATAGGAGACTAAGTTAATTCTTTATAGTATACTATAAAACAACAAAGCAGTGATTCTAATGTATTATTGAGTCAGCAGAAAGGCAATGACTGGGGAACTTTAATGAATCACAGGATTTACCATTTGAAGAACTAAACGACGAGAAAAATAAGGATTTTGAGATATAGTGGATGTTGCTGACCTGTAATACTGACTCCCATTTTAAAGACCTTTAAATTATGTGCTTATTTTTCCATAGTACTGTTTTAATATTGTATACCTTTCTTTCTGATTCTTTTGGGAATATAGAACAATGATATGTTTTTGGTCTTTGTAACATTTAGGTTTAGAATGGAAATAACAGAAAGCTCAAGGTAAGAGTAGGCTCAAAGGAAGAAGAGATTTCTTTCTCTGTCCATGAACAGAGAGCAGAAGTAGGCAATCCATAACTAATAAGGTGACATCAATAGTGAGGATCAGGTTCCTTACCATGAGCTCTCGCAGCCGTCCTAACACATGGATTCCAACTCAAGGTTACTTATACCCCAACTGACCAGAATTTAGTCACCTGGCCAAGTGTAGCTATTTGGGAGACTGAAATGTAAATTTTATTTTGGGCCACTGTGTTCCAAGCTAAAAATTAGTGGTTTTATTACCAAAGAAGTAGGGAAAGATGACTGTTGGGGCACAATTATCAATTTCTCAAAACTTTTAAATACTTCAATCTAGGGGCTTTATTGATCAGTACTGACAAGGAGAAATTGTCAACTTGCATGCTTTTTTTAACAGTTGAAACATTCTCTTTAAGAACTTGATCTAGTTTCTTGTATGGTTCAGTGCATTTTGTTTATACATTATTTAAAAATATAAGAATGGGTGGTATCTTTCTTAAATGATGTAAGAAGAACAGGAAACAGCTCTACATGCTGATGCTTCTCGTCCATGTTCTCTGGCATGGAGAGGTACCAGAAATCCTCACAGGTGTATTGCCACATTTAATTGGTGGGCAAAGTTTATTATTATTATTTTTTAAGAATATTTTTTAGTGTTGATGAACCTTTATTTTATTCATTTGTTTATATGTGGTGCTGAGAGTTAAAGGCAGTGCCTCACACATGCTAGGCAATTACTGTACCTCTGAGGCAGAACCCCAGCCCAAGCTTATTATTTTTTGAAGTTGGTTGTATACATGGTTATACAATGTTGTCACATAGTAAACTGAGCTGAGTAGGTCCCTGCTCACCCTGCATGGGAGAAGGTATCTCTGTGTTGGGCATCTAGGCTCTATTTTGTGGATCTTCTGTCAATATGGGTCTTCCATCTTCCACTATTAGTCCTTGCATTCCAGCCTAATGAAAGGGGAGGATCCCAAAGAAAAGGGTACACTCATTCCCTTTACTGGTGAAATCTAGAAGTTGAACAGGGATCATTTAAAAAAATAGAACCATCTCTTATTACTTAGACATCACTTGCTATTTTATTTTATATGATTGTATACAAAAGCATATACATTATTTTGAAATATATAGATCTTTAAATGTCTTTTGATTCAGTAAATGTTGTTTATTGAAGGTGAGGGATAAAATGTTCTTACATAGTCAAATCTATTAATCATAAATTTTGTGATTTTTCCAAAATATAAAAAAATATTTCCCATCCTGAGGTTCAAAGGTTGAATAAATATTCACCTTCATTTTTCCCCTTTTCTCTAACTTAATTTGGTGCATAGTATGAGGTAAAGCTCTAAATCCATATATATATATATTTTTTTTTTCCAAATAACCATATGTGAATCTGCTATTTTTTGAATCATCTTTTTTTTCTTTTGTATTGATTTGTAGTGCTTCCTTCATTATATAAATACAAAAAAATCTGAAAATAATATATATTTTCAACCTATTCTATTTTATTTCTGGTGAAATGTTTCTGTAGCTGTATATTTGTGTGTGATGAGAAGTTTGGTTTATAGTGTTTAGATGTCCTTTGCAGCAGTTATTACCAGTTTGAGCCTCCAGACAAATGAAAGCATCATTTTTAAAAAAGTAAATTTAGAAAGTGCTTCTCCATATGAATGTCCTACAGGAACTTCAAAGTAGAAGTGCCAAAAGAAACCCATTTGTGTGTGTGTGTGTTGTGTGTGTTGTGTGTGTGTGTGTGTCCCCATTACGACTCTTCTCCTCTAATGTTCCCTAGTGCAGTTAATGGCAATCTCCCTCACTACAACGTCACAACCTCAGTATCATTTCTTTCTCTCTGCATTTCTCTGTGTACACAGCTATTCCCCAGGGCTTGCTAATCTGCCCTGCAGCATTGCTAGAATCAGATTTTTCCCTTTGGTTACCACACTGCCTCTACCCTCAGGGCTGTGCCATCTCTGGCCTGGACAGTGAGAACAGCATCACATTCTTGACTCTAGGCTCCCCTCCCCACCTGTCCACTCTCTGCCCAGGCATTTGTTATCTCCCTAACTTATATATTCCCATACATTACTCCTTCTGCTCTTCATCCTTCCCATTTTTGTTTTCAGCATGGAGTTCTAACTCGGTATTCACAGTTGAACACAAGATGGGTCTACATGTAATTCTCTTTTTTCAACACTCTTTATTCCTGGATACCCATAAAACCTGTGTCTCTACACTGGGTAAATGGCTCACCTTTACTTTCAAATATTTACACATCCTTTTCTCTTAGGCTGTTTTGGCCCATAAACACCTTTCTCTGTTATCATGATTGACACTTTTCAGTCCCAGATCACATCAGTCAAACTTAATTGCCCTGTACTCTGTGCTCCTATTGAATTTGTGCATGCATTTATCATAGCCCCGAATGTCTTCTAAATTATTTAGGATGCAATATGTCTGGCAAGACTTTACATTTTAAAGATACCAAAGTGGTCAGTTGTCTTAGAAGATACAGAATATATCACCTCATAACAGATTTTCTTTTTCAGATTTTGGGATAACTTGAATTAACGATTCTCTCTTTGCTGCACCATTGCAAAGTGGACTTTCATGGACAATATTTAGGATGTTTTACCATAAAGAGGTAACTATGTTTTCAAGGAGGCTAAGGAATATCTTCAGAAGACAGGTTGAAATGCAATCCTCTTTTCTTCTTAGGTTTTATGTTATTTTTTCTGATGGATTTAAATGGTCATGATGCAGTGCCCCCCATCACAAAAGCAAATGAAGGACCCAAAGGGAAGTTCACTATGAATAAAGATGGATCTGAGCAGTGATACAGATTCACCATCACTGTCCCTATTTGTGGAGGTCAGTGTTTTTTTTTTTTTTTTTCCCAACAGAACTTGACTGTAAGCTAGAAACTACTCTGGATTGACTGGTATTATGGACTTATGAGCACAAAATCAAAGGAGATGACCTTTTGGGAACCAGAGCCTGTAGTGTCTCTGCAACCTATACAAAGATCTGACTCAGCAAGGATGACTTAGTAGCCAAAAGCAAGACACAATTTTATTAGTGGCACTCAGAGATCACAACAGAAGTACTGGAAGCTATAAACTGGGGTTCACGGTTCCCTGATCAAACAATTTAATTTTGTCTTGTGAATCATAAATGGTCCTCTTTGAACTGAGTAAGCACTTTTTTCCCCCTAGATTTTTCTTAGAGAAAGAGTTTAGATCACTCAGGGATGGAGTGCCTGGGTTATTAAATAAGAGACCACATTCGTACACGAAGCTGGTTCTGCAGGTTTTCCACGTTACACTTATTTCTCCCTAATGACACTGAATATTTGCAAAGTGGGGCCCTTAGGAATAATCTGTACATCTTCCTGTTGATGAGATTTGAACTTGGCAAATATTTGAATAGAATTGTTTCTACCCTGTGGTTATTTTAACGTTTATAACCACAGTCATAAAACATGTAACATTTCATATTAAAAGGCATTTTTCATTTGCAAATATGTTTGTAGAACATGTGTACTGTCTCGAATAAAACATGAAGCAGTACTGTTTTTGCTCTTTGCGGTCTCAAGCCATAGTCACCGCTATGTATTGTCATAAAATTAAACCCTTAGATATAAAATATGATTACATTATAATTTTTTTTTGTTGAAGTAGGATAGCAGTGGATAAAATCTCCCCAGAAAATCAGCCCCCATTTCTCTGGTTCTCAAGTTTTCTGCAAATTGGCTTCATCTTGCTCTCTTATGTAGAAATTGGTTACCCTTCACTGCAATTTAAAATATCATTTTTCTTGTTTAGAGAGAAGGTTTCTAAGTGTACCCTATTATTGGAGAATGTTTATGCTAACTGCCTATAATTTAGAAGACATAAATGTGCTCTCTGGGACTTGTGTCAGCTCAGCATTTTCCCCCTCGCTTTTCAAAGACCTCTTTGTACCAGTTCTACATGGTTCATATTGTTAGTTCCCATTCTCTATTGTTGTCCCTTTACATGAAAGGAGGTCCAGTGGGTTGTTTGTGTTTTATTTTTCATTCCCGGTATGAAACCATGTTTTCTAAATTCTAATGGGAAATATACGTATGCAGAAGTTTCATTGAAATTTATAAGATTTGTTGTCAGAGAAAACACGGAAGTATTTCTGTAAGGAAAATAATGTTAAGCTAACTACATACCTATGTCTGTATATCTTTCAGTCTGTCTGTGTGACTATAGATGTGTATACACATCTATCTACCTACCTAATCTATCAATCATCTTATCAACATCTAGTGTGTGCTAGTAAATGATTGACAACAGGCTTTCTGGGGTTGGGTGTATAAATACCTCTTGTTTATAAACTTTGCCAATTTCTGTACCATAAATTATCCTACTATGGCCCATTTCAAGCTATCTATGTGACATTATTATTATTATCATTGCCAGAGATTGAACCCAAGGCCAAGTGCATGTTAGGCAAAAGCCCCATTTAGCTAAAGCCCCATTCCCTTATTTATTTATTTATTTATCTATTTATTTTTGTGTTAGATGTGACATCAGGGCTCACTTTAATAGAACTATTAAAACATGAAATATAATTTGCATTAATTTAGTTCTCAGCACATCTTCTTTCCCTCCCCCGGTTCTCTATGTCTACTGGTCTTTCTGCTTTTTACTTATTGTGTATTGTGGATATACATAATGGTGAATTTCACTGTGGTATATTCGTATATGCACATAGGAAGGTTAGGTCAGATTCATCCCACTATTCTTCCCTTCCTCGGTTCCCTTCCTGTCCTCCACTGATTGTCTTCAATGTGATAGTATTGAAAACAGAGTAAGAAAGTGATTCACAAGAGAACAACTTTATACAGTGTTGTCACCATATAGATACAATAAATATGAATAATTTCAAGAGGCACATAATAGTAAATTATAGCTATAGTAATGATAGTCCTGGTTATTTTATACCATGAAGTGATCAGTTTAGAGTATTTATGATCTTTGTTTCAATAAGATTTCTTTAATTGCAGTTTAATCTATGCACTTCTTTCCCTTTCTTCTTGTGGCTGGAGAAATCCTTTTTTGCCAACCCTCACGGTGTGTACAGGTAAACAGGTCTTAGGAAGAGGTAGATCTAAATGCTCAGTGTAGAGAGGGTAGGAAGGCAAGTGTTAAGATTTCAAGGATTGGGAGGCAAGAGTTAGCTTGGGTCTGTTGTGGAAAGATGAAAAAGAACCCTCCCCCATCTCCATTATGAAAGCCATATAGGAAATATATACATTTTGTTTATTTTATGAGAAGTCTAACTATTCAAATTCAAAATAGTGTAATAATGAAAATATTAGCAACCTCTTCTGAAATAAAATATTATGATCTGATTTTATGTTTATTTCTATGGGATAATTATTCTTCAAGTGGCCAGAGTTGAATAACAGGAGTCTTTAGGAATGTATCCACTGCTTAAAAGCACTTTAATTTATTATCAGGTACTTGATGTGAATTCCCTTTTTCATATTTCATCTGAAATTTCTGGTAAAATCAGCATTGCTTAGTAGGTCTTTTTGGAGAAGGAAATAATGTCATGTTCTACATCAAAACTGAGGTGTGTCAAAAACTGAGACTACATGCTATGCTGTAGGAGGTATTTGAAAATAATATACCTAAGACTGAAAATGTAATCATATTTTATGAAGTACAGGTTCATTTGTTAAAAATTTGAATTTAGGCAGCATAGCCTGGTACTGTAAAGTGCAGATTCTATAGCCTGGTGTTGAAACTTTGATTCCAGGTTCAACTAACTATTTTCTGTGTGACTTTAGGCAAACATGGGGATATGATATCTCAATGCTCTAGTCTCCTTGGATGCAAACAGGACTTTTGATACAGATGGCCTCTGACTTAATGATTTTTTTAACAATGACAGTGCATAAACAATATACATTCAGTAGGACTTGTACTTTGAGTTTGAATTTTGATCTTTTTCTGAGCTAGTGATGTGCACTTGTGATGCTGGCAGGAGCAGTGAACCCCAGATTCTAGTCAGTCAAGCAAATGTGTGGGTGAACAACTCATACTTTATAGTGTTTTGTGCTGTTAAGCTATGATGTTTGGTAAGTTGAGTGTCATTTTTGTCTGTTGTTCATTGCTATAACAATTATCTAAGACTAGATAAGTTTTAAAGAGAAGAGGGTTATTTAGTTCACAGTTCTGGAGGTCCATGAGCAGAGTGCTGGCTTCTGGTGGACTCTGGTGAAGGTGTAGAAAAGATCATAACGTAAGATAAGAAGCCACAAAGATAAAGACAGGGGTCAAGATTGTCTTTTTTTTTTTTTAAGTAATAACCCACTCTTGTGAGAATTAACTCACTTTGTAAGACCAGCATTAATTCCTTCCAAGCGCAGCACTGCCAATGAGGTAATCACATTCTACCAGGCCCTACCACTTATAGGTCCCAGCACCTCTCCTATTGCTACGCTGGGGACCAACCTTCCAACACTTGAATCTTTGGGGGACAATCCATATTCAAACTATAGGAGGTGAATTACATGCATTTTTTGACTTTTTGGTTTATCAGAATGCAGTGGATGTCAAGGAGCACCTGTAATAAATATTGCATTATTGGGAAAGGTAAATAAACTTATGTAAAGCACCTAGAATAATTCCTGGCACAATGTCAGCTATTTATGAGATTAGATATTAGTTTCAATTGATCTAACAACTTTAGGAATACAAGTAATTAGAACATAATGTAAATAAATATTATACATGCTAGGTTTCTGAGCATGTATTCTATATGGGCCTTCCTTTTATGAGAACTGGATTGAATGTGATAAAAGAAACAAAAGTGACATAGATGGAAGAATCAAAATATCACATTTAGTATTGATAATGTTAATACAATACAATGTACCTGCAAGTCCAGGCAATTGGGCTTCTCAATCCAGAAATTTAAGATTACCCTGCCATAGGCAGCCCTGGAAACCTGTTAGCATCTTCTCTAGGGTCACACCTTTCTGCCATGTGGTTGACAGCAGAGCAGAGAACACACTAATGGAAGGTGGGCTGACTTCAAAAGAAAGGCTAAAGGAAGAGGTTGGGTTCTTCCTGCTTGATTCTCTTTCCACACTCACCAATTAGGTCCACTTACTCCTTTGTAAGTGGCTAAGTGAACCAAGAGAAGCCAGGATGATCTCATAACGGAGCTCCTTCCACATGGCAGGAAACAATAGGAAAGCCTTTGTGTTTAACCAGAAACACAAACTACTTCTAATGTTGTTAACAGAGGGCATGTAATGTGTTCATCCAGCCTGTGGAGGAGCAGAGATTAATCAGAGTTTAGTAGCAGCAGTAATACATTACCATCCTTAAACACAAGAAGGATGTCATGCTACCAGGGGCCAGGGACTGGAGTTACCCAGAAGAAGCTGAACCAGGTGGGTCTCCTCAGCAGGCGCTAGAATCACAGAGGTCCTGGCTGAGACAGCGAGGAAGAGGAGAAATAACCTGAGTTCTCCTTCCTCCAGCCTGCCACTGGCTGACCTCAGGAGGCAGATAGTGGCCAGAGAAGCCAGCTCTGCTGCTGTGTGAAGCAGATGGATCTGTGGGCAAAGAGGGCTTATACACGTGCTTACATACCTTCTATTTTATGTTTTTCTGCTTTTGAACTGTTTGGACTATGAAGATCAAAATACCTTTTCAGATGGCATGATGGTAGCATTTCTTAGAGACATTATCTGTGGAAGTAGATTTAACAAAGTTGAAAATCAATACACAATTTGGTCTGTCCTGAAAAACTGGCTAACATCCTGTGCAATACTCTAGGTAATAGATTTTTAGAAGATGCCCTGACAGTGTTAGATTATAGCCTGAATTTTCTATCTTTTGTTGTCTTTTTGAAGACAGATCGAGACACAATTTTATGCTCAGAGTCCACATTGATGCAAGTTGAACAACACTGACATCCCACTTAATTCATGGGTTAGTGGACAACTTTCAGGCTTGGGTTCTCTGTGAAGCCTCCCCAGAGCACTGCAGCCCTCAGGAAGTTCTCCACCACGGAGTCTATTGCACTTGTTTTCTATTATTGCTTTGTGCAGTTACTTGTTGTGTGCAATCCTGGGTGTCAGTGTCCTTAAGAAACTGGCATTGTGTCTTAAAAGTCTGTCATAAATTCCTTCAGAAGCTAGCCAAATTGTGTGAGTCTAGTTTAAAGGTCCACTATTATGTGGCTGCTGAACAAAGTTTTCTTGAGAAGATTCATTTTCAGATTTATTTAGGGCTCACCAGTCATTTCTGGATGTTTTGAGCCAAAACAATTAAAGGAATGGAAGTCTTGGATTGTATTTGTTCTCTAGAGAATTGTGAGGCCACCAGATCAGAGCTGTTCCTGGTGCAAGCCAGGTATGAGGATCAGTTTGTAGTAGAAAGATAAAGAGCAGAGGGCCTGGGATGAGATGCTGGTTGAATGTAAAATGAACAAATTATGTAACCTTTATGTTCTTTTGTTTCCATGGTGCCGAACTCCAAGGAGTGGTAAAATGTCCTTGGAATTATAGCAACAGAGGAAGAAATGTGATCACTAAAATTCCTTCTGTGGGAATATTGCATTTAACAGAGGGGGTACTTAATAAGGCACTTGGGTTGGGGAAGCAAGATACCTCAAAGGACATATCTAAATAATGTTAAGGAAATCGTTAAATTACCTTGTCAGGAAAGGGGCTTAGGAAACTGTAGGGACTTCATATTGCTGATCTTAAGTTTAGGCATCTTGGGGATACAGGGAAAAGGATAGGGGTTCCAGTTGGTCTTTCTCTGCTCCTTCCCCAAGCACCACTAAGCTCAGAATTCATCCCCCACCCTCATAAGATCAAACAATATCTGCCTAATATGGGATGACAATGCTTTAGCTCATCTGTTGTATATGCTTAATGCCATGGGTCGGTAAAATGGGGGAACTATAGACTGAACAAGAGATTTGAACAGAGAAACTTTAATATAAAAAATTGTGATGAAATTGTTAACTAGGCAACAGAAACAATCAAAAGAAAGTTCTAAAGTATTTTAGGATAGCAATTGCAGGAAGCAGTTAGGACTGAGGGAACAGATGGAAGAGGCTGGAATTGTAAAGACTCTAAGTCTTGGAAGATACACCCTGTAGGTCTGAAATTTGTACCTCTGAGGATGGGTCCTGCTTGGCTAGATCTGGCATCTCAGCTCAGAAGAGAGCCCTTGATATAGGCCGAATGTTGGTCCCCGCCACCTCAATGTGAAGATCTCAGGAAGTGGGGGGGTCTTTTAGGAGGTGACTATGTCATGAAGGTAGAGCCCTTGTGAATGGAACTGGTGTCCTTATAAAAGGCTCCAGAGAACTCCCTGTCCCAATCACCAAGTGATGAAAGTACAATGTTTGAGCCAGAAATGCACCCTCTCCAGGTATCCAATCTGCCACAGCCTTGATCTTGGACTTTGCAGTCTCCAGAATGGTGAGGAGTAAGTGGGCAAGTGGAAATTTCAAGGAGCAGACCTCATAGAGGTATATAGCATAGGGATATAAGGATACCTTGTCCAATAAGGGAACCTCTCTTAAAGAGAATCCTCTCCAGTCTGTAGATGTTTGTTATAGTATGCCGAATGGCCTAAGGACTGAAGAGGGCAAACTGGCCTGGCTGGTGCTGAGGTTCCTGAGGATCAATGGGATTTGATGAGACTATTTCTACAAGTGCAAAAAAACAAATCAAAAGAAAAAAAAAAAAAACAAGGACAAAAACTTCCAACTAGGTTCAGCCACGCCTATAAGAAAGGGATGGTGCTCTTGGGGGTAAAAAGGAACGACAGTTACTTAATAACCAGGAAATAGTGTGAAGCACAGATATTGCTGACCATGTCTTCAGAATATACTTTGAAGAATATCTGTGATCCAGGACTGGAAGCACGAAATCCTCTGTGAAAAGCCACTGAATATGACCTCTCTCTGTCCTTAGAGAGGAGGGAAAGAGGTTGACTTTGAGGATGTATAACCCGACAAAGAATCCGTCACAATGACGGTTTCGTGGGATCATAGAGATGGGAACCAACCTAATAAATAGCAAATGTGATATTTCTTTACTAATCAAGCACTATTTAATAGCGGAATTATCTGAAAATAGAATAGCAGCATTACTGTTGGGGTCAATTTAAAGGTGACTAATAAAGCCACTGTGGCACAGTTCTGATGTTTCCCTTAGAAACGACTCCTTCAGTCTGCCCAAATTTGTCAGATGAGTCTGACCTATTTTTGTCATTTATTTATTTGTAATTTCAAAGAATTCTGAAGCTATCAGATTCACAATATATCTTCATTCAAAAAAATAACAATGAATTTTTTCATGAAGGTTAACCTTTTAGTATTCTACAAAATATGATACTCTTTCATAGTTCTTGAATAATCTTGGCAAAAGGAATGCACTGGTGATATTTTACAAAGGTATTCCAAATATTTTCTTTCATTTATTAACTTAGCCTACAAATATTCTCTCTGAACATACTATGCAAGGAGGACTTTACTAAATTCTGGGGAAATATAAGTTGATGAGCCTGGAGGTGGTACATACATTAGTTGCTAACACATCAGTCAGTCCTCTGCTTTTCCCTTCCCAACAGAAGCTGGAATTTATCTATGTGAAGTTGCTATGGTTTGAATAAGTGGCCCTCAAAGGCCCCTATGCTTAAGGCTTGGTTGTCAGCAATTGGGAGGTAGGGCCTAGTGGAAGAGCACTAGATCCTTGGGCACATGCCCTTGAGGATACTGGAACCCTGTACTTTCTTCTTTCTATTTTTGCTTTCTAGTTGCTGTAAAAAAAAACAAGCCTCTCTGCCATGTGCTCCTGCCATGAAGTACTATCCTGCTACAGGCCCAAAGCAATAGGGCCAAGCAACCATGGACTGAAGCCTCTGAAATTATGAGCCAAAATAAACCTTTCCTTCTTTTAAGTTGATTCTCTCAGGCATTTTGTCATACTGATGGAAAGCTGACTAACACAATAGAGAAGCAAATAAATCCAGGCCAGCAACAAATTATGATTTTACAATTATAGCAATACTGTTCCCCTTTGCTATTACTTAGAGTGTGGTTTGTGACCAATTATGATGAGTTTATTGAAAGGTGAATTCAGCTGTGGACTTGTGGGAAATATTTTTTTCCTGATAAAGTGGATAAAATATCCTATTTGAGATTGTTGTTTGAAGACAGGATATTTAGAATTATGGTGGCTATCTGAAAACTCTAAGATGATGCTCCTAAGATCACAGAAATGCCAGCTTAAGTCCAGTCATGTTGGTCCACTCACTTGATCACCCTGGAAGAGCCTATCTTACTACTTCTTTTAATACAAGATGGTAGTACCCTTGTTGTTTTTACTCATATTTAGTTGGACTCTCTGTTAGTAGAAACCAAAGTAATCCTAACTAATATGCATGGTGCCTGTCTTGTGGTCTTCTTGAGGAGATCAGTACATAAATATTTACTTTTTTAGAAAAAGGATTCTAAGCAAGGAATAGCATTTTGCCACACATATCTAAGTAGGCAAGTGGAAATTTCAAAGAGCAGACCTCATACCGGTATAGAGCATAGGGATATAAGGATGCCTTGTTCAATAGGGGAACATCTCTTAAAGAGAATCCTCTCCTGGAACATCCAACATACTGTGGAACCTTCTGATTCTTATTTTGTGTTCTTGGCTCCACTCTGCCTACTGCCATTTCCTTCCATTAGGAATTTCTTAGATAAATATGGATTTCCTCTGAACCATCAACTTCTTTTTTATTTATAGCATTATTTTATTTGTTTATTTATTTTTTATGTGGTGCTGAGGATCAAACCCAGTGCCTCACATGTGCTAGGCAAGTGTTTTACAAGTTAGCCACAACCCCAGTCCTGAACCACCAATTTCTGAATGCAATACTTTTTAGGAAAGTTCTGAGAATTATTTATTTCTTGCCATTCACCAGTCATTTTTAAATAGATATAAATATTGTTTGGGGGTAATGTTTGGAAGGGTCATACCTCACTTGTCAGGGAAGATATCCTGGGTACATTGGATCTGAAACCAATGCTGTAATAAACTATTACTCTTGTCACCCATACAGTAATCTCTCATGTTGGTATAAAATTAACTCTAACAAACAAGTTACAAATTATGTGACTAGAAAATTTATAAAAGAGTATGTAATAGAGTATTCATCCTAATTAAAATATATTAAAATAAATATAAAAATATTCTGTGTTTATCAAATTTATAAAGATTTAAAAGTAAAAATAATCTGTGCTTCTAAGAATTGGTAATATATAGTTATTTCTCTGTATAAACAGATTCTGTATCCACAGATCCAACCAACTATGGACTGAAGATATTTGAAAAATATTGTATGTGTGTGTGTATATACGTTTGTGTGTGTATATATACGTGTGTGTGTATATATGAATACTTTTTTGCCTTGTCACTATTTCCTAAATAATACATTAAGAGCTATTTACATACATTTACATTGTTTTAGGTATTGTAAGTAATCTTATACTAGAGATGCAAAGTATAGGAGAGATGTGTGTAGGTTACATACAAATGCTACACTGTTTTATATGAAACTGAATATCCTTGAATTTTGGCATTTGCTAGGGGTCCTGGGATCAATCTCTGAATACCAAGGAATGATTGGAGAAAATCTCAAACATTGCTTAAGGATAAATAGATAAATCTTCTGGAAGAATCACAGCCATATGTATTAGATTCTTAAAAGTATTCACAAATTTTAGCACAGCTAGTGCACTTCTAAGCATTGATTCTACAGAAATAATTGTTAATGTAGAAAAATAATTATGTATAAAGCTGTTTGTTGCAGCACTATTTATAAATAATGAGCCTTAAAAGCAAACTAATTATTCAACACAAAAGAAAGTGTGAATATTTTTTTTTTTGGTATAGGCACACGATGGATGCAAATATGAAAATTATGCAATGTGAAAAGTATGGCTGTGCAGTTTTATATTCCAAGTGAAAGGCTGCTGTTTTAAATATTAATGCAAAGGAACAAGATAAAAAATTATATATGCTATATATTACTACTATATCTTTACTATGAAAAAGTATAAATGAAAGAAAAATGCAAGAGATTTTAGAAATGGTTTCCTCTTAGGATGAATGATTAATATTCTACGTACGTTTTTGTAACTTCTAACTTTTTTACATTGAGTGTGTATTATCTGAGTAACCAGGAAAAAAATAATCAATTAAAAAAAATTTAAATTCTTTTCTCATAAGGACCATTTAGCTTGTATTCTTTAAAGAAGACCTTCCAACTACTTTTATTTTTTATTTAAAAAAATCTAGCTACTACAACATAAAGCTTTTCTAGGTCTCTACATTTGTAATGTACAATGAAGCACAAAGGAATTTGTGCAATTCTTGTGCTTTTTCCCATTGTCATCATGACAATGCATTTATAACAGGCAATTTCCTGTTCTCTGGAAAACTAGGTACATCACATTAGAAACAGATTTCTGTCTGGTATTTCAGGACATTTTCTGCTGTTTTTAAAAATGATGTTTTCTGATATGTGTCTTTCCTTTTTTACAGCTTTATTTTTTAAAACATTTCTTATAAAATGTACACTTTTTCTGAAGACTAGCTATGTGACATGCCTGTTATCTGAGAGGTGTAGGTGAAGGACTAGGAAACAAAAGAATGAAAAAAAATCAATACCAGGAGTCTGGGAGCACATGCTTTGCCACTTTATGCATTTTGAAGATTGCTCAGGTACCTTGGGGCCAAGTCTCTGAACACTTACAAGCTAATGGTGTATATCATCTCATGAGAGAACTCAGCAATTTGATGTTGTGCTCTGGTTATACTTCAAGTTTGCTTATAAGCAGAACATTTAAAAATATTATTTTTCCTGATTTTAAAATAACATTCATTATTCAATATGTGGGGATTTATATTGGTTTCCTATTGCTGCTATAATAAATTATAATAAAATAGTGACTTAACACAAACGTATTTCCATATAATTGTAGAAGTCTGCAGAGAGTGTGGGCTGTGGCTGTCCTGGGTTACTCCCCTCTCACTCTGAGTTATTCCATTTTGAGTACAAGTGTCGAGGCAGAATGACTCGATATCTTGTTGTACAAGTACACAACCATCATTTGCCCAGCATAACCCTAAGTCACAAACTAATAAATTATTTACATGTACTAATAAAAAATGATCACTTATGAATTACCAAATTAAATCAGGAGTGCATGGACATATGGGCGTATTAAATTTTATCAGGAACAACAGGCAGATGAGCTTATCAATCACACCAGGTGTAACCAACCCCCTTGCTTAAGATTTATAAAAGGATGAGCACCCCAAGACTTGGGTACTGCACACTGACCTGTCACCGGGTCACTTATTATGAGTATTGCTCAGGAAGATTGTCATATCAGTGACTTTTCGCTCACCCCCAAGCTTTAGCTCAGCATGGTTTTTCCTGCCTGTGTCACTGCTCACTTCTGAACTGCCATCTGTCTGGCTCCTCACCTTGACAGCTCTGTGGCTGGGTTCTTTAAATCTTTACCTGACCACCATCAGTGACTTTGCATTTGTATCTTTTTACTCTTTAGGTCCTATAGTGGCCTTAATCTTTCCTCAGCTATTCTGAAACCTGCATATCATTGTGTCAAGTGTGATCTGTGACTTGAGTGTTAAGGATATTAGGAATTGATTGGAATGAAAGGATTTGTGATTGCCTAGGTCATGGATACCAAGAGAAACCAAGAGTACTCGGTTAATTAAAGCCAATGAAATTAATGTAGCTTGTAAATTTATCACTATCCAATAAATTCTGGCATTGTGGAAAGACACAAATTTGTCCTGTGTGTGTTAATGGTACAACTTGCTCATGACAAGGTCTCACTGGGCTAACATCAAGGAGTCAGCAAGTCTGTTCCTTTCTCGAGCTCCAAGGAGAATCCATATTTTTGCCTTTTTATCTTCTGGAAGTTGCAGGGATTACTTGGCTGATTTCTCCTCCCACCTCCTACAACCAGCAGTGGCCAGGAGACTCTTTCTCACAATCCATGACGCTGACTTTGACTCTTGTCCCTCTCTCTTCTGCATATAAGGACCATTTTTGATTATATTTGGCCCAAACAACAAACATTGTTAACTCAATCACTGGAAGATAACTACCTTGAACATTTTTAGCAAATTTTTTTTCCTGATAGACTTTGTGAAGCCATGAACCAAATTGACTTAAATACATAATGGGGACATTCAACTTTTTTTTTAACTAGAAAATACATATTCATGCAATTAAAGACTTTAGAAGTATTCATTAGAAAGTCTCCGTTCTCTCTACCATAGATAATCACTTTTAGTTGTTCCTTATGTGTTTTTTCAGGTTTCTTTATGTAGATATGTATAAATTAACCTGGTTGTCTTTGTCCTATATATGTCCCTTACCTTATGGAATTGTGGGAGTGTGCCTATGTCCCCAAAGGCTTATGTGCTGAAATTTTATTCCCATTTTGACATATTAAGAAGGTGGAAACTATTTGATATTTAGAAGAGGGAACTTTGGAGGTGACTAGGATTAGATAAGGTCACCAGGATGAAGCTCTCATGATTGAACACAGGTGGGTTTATAACAGGAGGGAATTAGACCATAAAAGACACTTGCATGTGTATTCCCTGTCTCTCACTATGTGATACCTTGTGTTGCTTTGGGATTCTGTCAGCAAAAGGCCATTACTAGATATGGTCCCTTGTCCTTGGACCAGAACCATAAGCAAAAATGAATCTTTCTTTATAGTTAACTAGCCTCGGGTATTTCATTATAGTAACACAGAAAACAGACTAATATGTATTTTTAAATATTTACCATGGGCTAGAAATTGTAATAAGTGGCATAAACTTAATCTTTGCAACACTGTCAATAGGTATGATTTTTTTCTATTTCTAACATGTAAGCTATGATTATTTTCTCTCTATTTTTAACATGCAGAATCTGAGACCTTAGATAAGTGCAGTAATTTATAAGAACTCACTTTTCTGGTAAATTAGAAGATGGGTTCTGAACCCAGAACCCTCATGCTTAATTACTATAATGAACACAATATGACAATTTCTTTGTCATTTCTAAAAATCCCTTCCATAAAAGTGACCACATCAATATGCCATGCCTCAAAGTTTCATGTGTTTTGGAGGAGGTTCATCTCCTGGTTGGCTGTCTAAATACTATAACCAAAAGTATCCCCCAGCCTTTTCCTCCCTTGATGGTATCCACAATAGAACTAAAAAAAGCAGAAACTTGTTTTCAAAGTCTCTGGGAGCTAGGAGTCATGATATGGCTTGGTCTGGCCAAAGAGACTGTGGGAAATTTCTGGGAGATCTATTTCCTTCCTGATAATATGACAAAGACAATAGGAAACCTCCCTTACTTTTCCCTCCAGCCCTTCACCTCAATTTGGACATGACCACATACAAATATTACATACAGAATATGATATTCAGCGAGACTTCTTGCAATGATGCAGGAAAGACTAACAGAATTTCAGAGGTTTTGATACAACAGCGGACATTACAAAGTTTCTAATCAGAATTAGCTATTAAAAGAGTTCTTGTTAAGCAAAATAATAAATAGAGTTTCACTTAGGCCTCTGTTAGTGAAGTTTCTATTACTTGCAGCCAAATACAACCTACTAATATGAAACTGAATAGCATTTCTGAAGAGAATATGTTTGAAGTATGTAGTAACACTGTGGCCTGCCTTTTAAGAAGAATACGAAGAAATTGCAATACTACTAGAGAGTAACCTACATGTAAAAGGTATTGAAACCTTGTTCTAGGAGTTATCCTGGAAAGGTTGATAATTGGAAAATATTATAATATATCATATACTGGAAAGGATCTCTGGTAGATTGAAAACATGGCCACAAACTCTTCTTACCCGGGTGTGCACATCACTTTGTAATATAGTGATTCATTTCTTCTCATTTATTAGTGAGCCATCTCTTGAATTATCACTTGGCCATGTGTGTTAGTTTCCTTGGGCTGCCTAACTACCACAAACAGGTGGCTTAAAATAGTAGAAATCTATGTGAAAAAGTGGATGTGTAACCAATGTGATTCTGCAATCTGTATATGGAGTAAAAATGGGAGTTCATAACCCACTTGAATCAAATGTATGAAATATGATATGTCAAAAACTATGTAATGTTTTGAACAACTAATAATAAAAATTTAAAAAATAGTAGAAATCTATTCTTTCATAGTTGTCAAATCTAGGTGTCCTAAATCAAGGTGTTGGCAGGGCGACACCCACTTTGAAGACTCTGGCGGAGTCTGCTCCATGTATTTCCCTTAGTATCTGGGTTCTCCCAGTCTTTGACATTCCTTGGCTTGTAGAAATCGCCCTCCGTTCTCTACCTCAGTTATCACGTGGCATTCTTCCTGTATGTTTCTGTACCTCTTCTCTTCTTTTTATAAGGATGTTAATCACACTGGATTAAAGACCCATGCCTAGTCCAGGATGACTTCACTTTAACTTAACTGATTACATGTGCAACGACAATATTTACAAGTAAGGTTACATTATGAGGTTCTGGGAAGGATATTAATTGGGATGGGGAGCACTATCTAACACACCAGTATGTGGTGTGATTTGCTTTGGGGCAAAAGGACATCAGAAAAGAGTGCATCAGAGTCTTGAGAAGCATTGCTCTTTGGATCCTTGAGATACCAGGTAAAGAAGCCCAGGATGGCTTACTGGAGGAGGAGACACCATGTGGAGTGAAGACAGACTGTCCCAGCTGAGGCTACCTTGAGAACCACCACCCTGACAATTGCCAGACACGTTAATAAGGTCATTACAGACCATCCAGTCACAGCTGCACTGGGCTAACTGGAACAGTCATCTAGCTGGCTGTTATAGTTTAAATTAGGCTCATCTTCTGAAGGTTTGGTTCTCAATGAAACAATGTTCAGAGGTGGGGATTTTTGGAAAGTGATAAGATCATGAGGGCTCTATCATCGCCAATGGATTAATCCATTGATGGATTCATGTTTTGATGGCATTGAGAGGTGGTGGTTGACCCCAGTTGGAGGAAGTGGGTCACTGGGACAGTTCCCTGCAAGTGTATATTTTGTCCCCAGCCCCTTCTTTTTTCTCTTTTTCTTTTCCAGCTGCCATGAGCTGAGTATATCTGTTCTATCATGTTTTCTCCTCCATAATGTTCTGCCTCACCACAGGTCCACAGCAGTGGGACCAGATGACCAGGGATTGAACCTCAGAAACTGTGAGCCACAGTAACTCTTTCCTCTTTTATTTTTCTCAGATATTTCAACATGGTGATAAAAAACTGACTAATGCTCCGAGGCTCAAAATTATAAGAAATAATAAGTGTTTGTTGTTTAGGGATGATTTGTTACACAAGAAAGGGTCACCCATTTAAGTTTTAATATGGAAAAGAAATTTGATTTGTTTGAGGGAAGTTCCAGAGGGTAAAATGATGTTGAGATTCTTGCCAATTTTGAAACTCTGTGGTTTTAGGCTTGACTTTCTGGCTAGCACCTGGAAGTTACAGAACAGCATTTTTTCAGTTGAATGTTCCTAAGGACTTTCCAATAACTGGATCTATCAAGGTGCTGGCTGCCATCCAGGGCAAGTGTTATAAGTGTGGATGTTGTTTGGGAGGCTGAATTAGAGCCTCTAATATCCATTTACCATCTAAAACTTTAAGGGAAAAGGGTTTGGATGTTAGAGTTTTAGAAATAAAAAAAATTGATGACTGAATATTTTTTTTAATCATTGTTGATGCCAGAAATTGTGGAAAGACCCCAAATTACTCAGCAGATTCTGAGATCCTCATGTCTCCTGGCATTTTTACACACATTCTTCATAAATGGAACCCTGGCCATCTCCATATCATGTTCTCTCCTGTATTTTCCAGGGTTAGAAGCATATTGGTTTCTTGCCAGATGGTTCATCAGTATGGGTCCAAACCCAGGATTAGGCCAGGCCTGAAAGTGGTAGACTAAAGCCAGAGATAGGATCTGCAGGAGGCCTTGTGGAATGATGTCACTTACCTGTTAATATAATACCAGCAGGATGGTAGTGAAAAGATTCTGGGAAAACTGAACTACTTGACATAATAGGACACTTCTAAAGAAGCACAGGTATCTGGGATGCACATTTTTTGGGGTTGGGATATACCCAGTCCAGTTATGCTAACTATAATTGTGTAGATTTAATTTTTAAATATGCTGGTTCTGTTTTGTTTTTTGGTTGGTTGGTTTGTTTTCTTGTTTTAAAACCAAAATTAGACCGTTGTCAGTGTTCAGCTATAAGATCTTTCATGCCTTCTCAAGTAAGACCAGAACTTGTCTAAGCTCCTGTGTCTTGGAGAAATTGGTCTGAGATTATCTTCAGACTTTCATCTAATAATAAAATTCTATTACTGCCTTGAGGCAATAATATCAGATATTCAACTGAGGGCTTAAAATTCTTTAATTCATTTAAATTTCATTTGAATGTTAAAAGTCAAATTGATTGAATTCATTCTGTATGCTTGGCACTGAGAAAGATAACTTTTCATCTATTATCACATATGTTTATTGCAACGACCATATTGTACAGATAAAAAATCTGAGGTTTAGAATGGTTGAACAACTGGCTTAAGGCCACAAAACTAGTAAGTCAGTTTCTGTGCATCACTTTTCTCATCTTTAAAATAGATATCTCATATTCCTACTTATAGCTTAACAATTTTGTATATATCAACTATTATTGGCCAAAATAAACTGAAATTGCATGAGGATATTTTGCATTTAAGACTGCATCTCTGTAAACAGTGCTATCTGTATGCATGCATAAATAAACTCTAATCTTTACCTCAGGAATGGTTAGATTACATGTGATATACCCTAAGAAGAATCAGCAACCATCTGAGTTTGTTGCTTGGCGTTTTAAGTATCCTTATCAAAATTTATACTACAGAGATTATCAATCAGCATAAAGATGACAGAAATCACTTTTTCTCTTAACAAATTTATGGTATTCAACATACCTGGCTGGTAACATATTTGTGTGGGTGCCATTACTCTTTCTTTAAATCAGCTATGTAACCCATTATAGTAGGGGGCTTGATCCTAGCCCCTCTGTGTACACTCTGTATCCTTTCTATCCATGGAGGATTCTGTCTCTTCACTCAACTTCAAGGCTGTTTCTGCTTCCAGAATATCATTACATTTGGTACAGAGTAAAACTTTCACAAAAGGCATGAGTCAGTGTGCCTGGGAATAAAGTGATGTTGTCAGTGGAGCTACAAAAACAAACAAACAAACAAACAAACAAAAAAACAGGTATATAACTTGCTACTATTTAAACATTTAGTATATCTGGACCAAGACACTTAGTAATTAAGTTTTAGTAACGGGGTGTCACCCATCTACCACTGACTGCTGAAGTCTTCTTCTCACCCATCTACCAGTGACTGCTGAAGTCTTCATTTACTAAAGAACTTGACAATTGCTGCATAGTTAAATTGGCTCAGGACAGTCAAATAAGCAACTAATTGTAAAGATATTGTCTTCACCCATCTTGTGCTGCTATACAGAACAGCAGAGGCTGGGTGATTTATAAAGAACAAAATTGCTTCCTCACAGTTCTGGAGTATGGCAAGCCCAAGACCAAAGGGCTGCCATCTGTGGGGTCTTCCTATTGTGTTGTCTCATGAGGGAGGGACTGAAGATGGAAGGGAGGGAAAAAAAGAAGGGGAGAAAAGGAGAGAGAAAATGAACTCATTTTTTTATAATGAACCTACCCTACAGCAGGCACATGAATCTATACATGACGGTAGATCCCCCATGATCTAATCACCTCTTGGAAGTTCTACCTCTTAAGACTATACTGTTAACATGGTAATAAAATTATGACATGAGTTTTCAAAGCCAGAAGAAGATAAAATGAAAAACCCTAGTAGGTATGGGTCCCATGGTGTCAACTATCTGGCAGAAGCCAGTGCATGCTAATGGTAGGAAGCTGAGTAGACACTACTTTGCTGGTGGCTCTCCTCTGTTTAGCTTCTTGCAACATGTCTGATAGGATCAGCATGATCAGAAAACATCTCCTTGTGGGTTGCACTATGCTAGAAGAGAAATTGATCTTTTCCTTTTTAGGCAGCTTATTGGATAGAACATGTGCCCAGCAGCTTCACAACCCACTCCATGACAACTAAGAAATACATTATTTAAGTTCAAGTTTACACTTAACATCACACAGAATAGTTTACAGTTCTAGTACATACTTCACTTTAATAAGGAATATTTGTATCTAGTATGTACCAGGCTTTGTTCTCAACAGTCTATAAATATCAATATATACAATCTGCAAAAATTCCACAAAGTAGGTACTGTCAATATTACCATTTTTCACAAGAGTCAAGTGAGACAGAGAACAGTCAAATGATTTTCTCAAGTTCACCTAGTTAATAAATGCTGCAAGTGGGATTTTTTACCCAGACATCTAATCCAGAGTCTATGCATAACTGTTGTATAGTTAGTTTCCCTTGTGTATGAAGCTAGGAAAAGACTGACCACATAGATGTTCTGATATTTCCTTTAGTTACATGGTAGTTTTTGACCTTGAGTTTCCCTGATTTATGTGGTTATTTCCCTTAATAATTTATAAATCCGATTAAGAGTAAAGCCAATCAGCTTCCTGGGTTTCCAGTTCATAATGGGATACTAAAATCTCATATGCTATTCACTAATTTAGAGTTCCATAAATAACTCTATACATGACTAAAAAAATGCATATTGTTCCTATCCTTTATGTCTGACTAGAAAGGACCAACAAATGGAAATTGAAGAGGTTACTCTCAGTATCCTGTTATGGTTTGGATATGAGGTATCCCCCTAAAGCTTATGTGAGACAGTGAAACAATGTTCAAAGGTGAATTGATCTGATTGAGTCATAGCCTAATCAGTGGATTAATCTATTTGATGGATTAATAAACTGAATATACTATAGCACAGGGTAGTAACTGGTGGCAGGTAATTGTTAAGGTGTGACTGGGAGAATTAGGTTACTGTGTGTGTGTGGGGGGGTGCCTTTGGTGTTGATATTCTGTCCCTGCCACCTCAATCTCTCTGCTTCCCAACTGCCATGAGCTAAGAGTTTTCCTCTGCCATGGTCTTCCGCCATGATGTTTTGACTCATCCCAGTGGAGTTGGCTGACCACAGACTGAGATCTCTGAAACTGTGAGACTAAAATAAACTTTTCCTCCTCTAAGTTGTTCTTTTGTTATTATTTATTTTTGATTGTGGACGGACACAATACCTTTATTTTATTTATTTTTATGTGGTAATGAGGATCAAATCCAGGGCCTCACACGTGCTAAGCAAGTGCTCTACTACTGAACCACAAACTCAGCCCTCTAAGTTCTTTTTTTCAGGTGTTTTGGTCATAGTGATGAAAAAGTGGCAAACACATGAAATATGTTTGGGGTTGTACTGGGCTGTGCTGCCTTCTTCAAAATCAGCCAGGTGGTTCCCTGAAGTCAGCAGTCATAGTAGGTTGAAATTCTGAAATATTGTAGAGCAATATGATGAGAATCAGCAATTTATTACCTAAATTTTGAATTTTCAATGTGACTTCCAAAGTTTTATCTTATTTAAAAACTGCAAAAGAAAACTAAAAAGAAATAAAGAATACATAAAAGTAAGACTATTTTTCCAGCATGATAGCTGGAAGAAAAATAACTTTCAAATACTGTTGAAAAATTTCCGTAACTGTTGTCTTGTAGCCTACCTTGATGGTCAGAGAGTATGAACTATTAACACTATTCATTTATGAGTAACAGAAAACTGAACAGAGAGAATTTCTCAAATAAGAGTCAATGTTATTTTAGATTTAATTCATGCTTTTGAAATAAAGTGTATGTTTTTTTAATAGAATACCAACTACTTTCTGTTGCCTTTAAATAAATGTTGAACAAACATTTAAAGAATTATTCACCTGTACACAGCACAAAATATGAATCAGGTTGTGTCTAAAGTCCTGTGTACTCCTGTATCCCCACTTGTGCCTTGTTAGTATTATTCATAAGTTTTCTTGAATGCATACATAAATGAATTATTGAAATGACATAGATCTATGTAACTTTGATATGTAGAGTTCATCACACTAATATGATTGTTTTTTATTCCCTATTTATTCCTGCATGATTAATTCTGTGTAATATGTGAGCAGATTATCTTTAATTCCTGTTATGCATTGAGTTATTTATCCCCCAAATTCCTATATTGAAGTTCTAACTTATTGTATTATTGAATTTGACCTTTGGAAATAGGGTGATTGCAGATGTAATTAATTAAAATGAGATAAAACCGGAGTGGGGAAGAACTTAATTCAATATGACTGGTGTCCTTATAAAGAGGGAAAATTGGGATAGGATTATGCATAAACAGAGAACTCTAACAATGAAGGCAGAGATATGTCTCCAAGTCAAGGAATACCACACAGATGTACAGTGAGCCACCAGAAATCAGGGAACCAATCCTACCCATATGTTGGCTTTCCAGCCTCAAGAACTGAGATAATACATTTTGTTGTTTAAGTCACTTAATTGGGGGGTACTTTGTTATGGCTGCCTTAGCAAATGAATGAAAGGAGGATAGATTCCTGCTATTGAAGTGGAATGACTGAAATTTTATCTTTGTTTTGTCTGGGACATCACCTGATTTTAGGCCTACTTTCAAACTGCTATGGGTTTGAAGATATTGAAATAAAATATGGCATATATGCTTAAGAAGATTGGTGTGACTGATGACTCGAGTTTAAGTGTTTCAAGAGACATTTTAATTTTTATGTAAAATTTTTAAAAACTTCTCAGCATTAGATATTTTCTAGGAAGTGTATGTAAAGCCTAGATGTTCTGAAGTTCCTAGTGTTTAATCTGTGATTATTTAATCTGTTAAAAAATAGAAATGTTGACTGGTAATTTGCTTTTATCTTTCTTCCTGAAAATCTAGTATTTCAATTTTTTTTAAATCAGCATGAATGATATACTCTAAAATTTTATGGTGCAGATAATTTGCACCTGAAATGTATTTGTGGCACATGTGGCCAAGACTCTGGGGAGGCTGAAGAACAAGCAGTACACCACAATCCAGTTTTATTTTTTAGAGAGAGAGAGAGAGAGAGAGAGAGAGAGAGAGAGAGAGAGAGAATTTTTTTAATGAGTGCCTTACCACTTGAGCCACATCCCCAGCCTCCACAATCTAGTTTTAAAGTACAATGGGAAAGCTTTGTTTTTTGAGGGTTATGGTTAATGAGCACAGCTCTCACAAGACTCTTTAAGGTTTTAATTATTGAAAAGATAAAGCCTACCATTCCAACTAGATTTTGAAATAAATTGAAGGATGTACAAATTAGAAGACTTTGGTATTCCTGAGAATCTTCTGTCTGCAATGGAAATAGGTACTTATTTTTCTAATGCATGTTTAAGATCTCAGAGTCCAGTATTAAAAATAAATAAATTTCCATGTTTTGTGATTTTTGACTTCTGAGTTCTTGTTAGAACTTGTGATATTGTTAATTATGCCTGTGGCAGTTGATTAGCAATTCATTCCATAGGAAGAATGACATGTACAAGATTGTACAAGTAACAGATATTCCTGAATACTTTCTGTGTTTGCTTATAATTTTTCAATTTTAAATCATTATCTGGATATGTTTTTTACCAGGAGGAAACATTTAATACAACAATATTCTACATTTTTAAAAAAAATCAGAGAATTTATATTATTTAAATTAAAAGATTAAAAGAGTGTTCTTTTCTTGTGGTCCTCCTATTCTTTAGAGTATCAAATACCAATCAAATATTTGCATATCTTCTTTGTGCAACCTGTTTCATAAGATGCTTGAAAAGAGGCAGGGCACCATAAATACAGAAAGTTGCTGTTCTCAGAGAATTTATATGGGTGACTTACATGGAAACATATAGAAAGATACCAATATGATAGAAATTATGTTTTGAGTTATTATTGCATTATCACTGTGGAAGTAGGTATGAGAAAAGAGACTTGTCACTGAATCGAGGTGATCAGAAAAGATTCAACAGAGAAGATGGGGTTCAAATGTATGAAGGAGAAGAGGAAGAGAGAGCCCAGAAGTCAGTCAGGCTTTGGATATCAAGACTAAACAAGCCTGTTGATGATGAAAAGGACCAAAGAGGCAGATTTTTGTGGACAGTCCTCCATAGTAGAAGGACAATTCTCTACTCATCAGGACAAGAAGGGATGGCTCAAAAGAGGAAAAGTGGGGCATAAGACTGAATTAGGCTGTGCAAGAGTTTAGGCACGTGACCATGAAGATTGGCCCTTCAGAGATGGTCAGCATGGATTGAGTGATGTCAGAAATGAAAACATCTTGAACAATTACCAGTAGAATGGAGGAGAAGCAGCCAGACAAGAATGATTATATAATGACTGTCATTACAGAGACAGGATATCTTTATTGACCAAAATTAAACAACCTTCAAATAATTCCTTGTCTCATCATTTTTTTTTTAGTTCTTGATGAATGTGACATTTACATCACAAGAAAATAAATTCTTATCCAGGATTTATTAAAGAAGATATATGCAATAAAGTTACAAAGATGTATTGATTATTTTCTCATATTCAACATTGCTATTCTAAAACTTTTACTGCAAGTATTATGTAATAACTAATCTTGAATATAATTCTAGAAATTGGCACTATTTAATTCAATAAGCACTGCTATGGCTCAAGATATAAAAATAAGATTTATTCAAGGGATCTATATTATGTCTTTCCGGCTGTATAAAACCTTCAAGCACAGATAATTCTTTCTGGAAATCTTTTTGACCCCTCTTTGTCTCGGATATGAGGTTCAAATCATTAAGCAATAGAATAGAGCGTGAGTTTCAAGTCCTGGCATCTAACCAACTCGAATCTTGATTTTCTTACTTACCAGCAGTGTAAGTTTGGGCAAGTCATTTAATCTTTTAGAGTCTCAGTTTGCAATGACAACAAAAATGAAAATAGCCACTCACTGAATTATTCTGAACATAATATGAAATTGATGACATAAAGAGAATGTTATATAATCAGTGCTCAATAGAACCATTCATTATTTTAAAGATTTGTACTGTGTTAGACCACTATGATGTGTCTCCAACATTGTTTTCTTAGAGTGGTTTCTCTGCTCATCTTCATCCTACTTATACTGTGTGAGCAACCTGAATTCTCTTTTGGCCCATGCCATATAATTTTGGCTTCTCTGCTTTTATTTATAGTCCATCCTCTGAGGATACCCTCTCCATTTCACATTTGTCACCCTGATATTTTTTAGGGAGCCTATCCATCCTCTCAAAGAGCAGCTGAAAAATCACTTTCTTACAGAAAATTTTTCTGATATTTCCAGCTTTTCTGAACTTTCACAACAGTTGAAGATTTCAAGGGTGTTATGTGAGTCATGCTTCTTAGGAATTCACACTAAGGAGAAAAGGAATTTATTAAAGAATATTAAATAAGCACAGTGAATCTTGGGATGGGGGTGGGGACACAATTAAACTCTGAATCTGGGTAGCCAGGAATAATGCCCACCTCCTCTGTATGGGCTGGTTTAATGAAATCACCACCACCACCACTTCCACTCTGGATGATGCTGTGGACCACGTAGACTGGTACTCTTTGCATTAGTCAAATCTAGACCACATGCCAGCAACGTAGCTGCAAGTGTATGTGAAGTGTATTGCATACACACACACACACACACACACACACACACAATTTTTGTTTGTGTCCTGCTTTGGGTGGAAAAATCTTTGCAAAGTGAGAAACTACCAACATGGAGAATATTTAAAGATATTATGTGTTACAAGTAAAAAGTATTTAAACAAGTGCTTATCACTTTAAAAACCTTTTTACTAGTTTTCAAATATGTATGAGTTGAGAAAAATAGTGCAATCCACAGGATGTGCACTAACCCTGACCTCCCCATAATGATTACCCAGTTCACTGTCACTCTGGTTTTATTTTATATTTGTCCCCATGTGCTCTCATCTGGTATGCTCCCTCCACTCGTGGTTATTTTATGGAGAATTCTAAGCATACCATTTCATCCATGATTAATTCAGTTTGTATTTCTAAAAGAAAAAAGATTGCTTAAAAACATAGCCATAATACTGTTATCACACCTAAAAAGTTGGTAATGATTCCTTAAAATCAACAAATATCCAGTCAGTGTTTGAATTTTTGCAGAATAATTTTTGTCTTAATTTGTTTGACTTATTTTCCAAGCAACATTCTCATATACTTTTGGTTCTCATATATCTCTTAAGTCTCTTTTAACCTATAGATTTTCTCTACTTCTTTGCAACATATTTTTTGAAGGAATTAAGTTGTAAAGTTTCCTGAATTCTGGATTTTTCTAATTGCTTCCTTGTGGTTTCATTTAACATATACTTTTAAATTTAAAAATTTTAATTTTCTTACTTTTTGGGTACTTGGGTTTGAACCAAGGGGTATGTTGGCACTGAGCTACATCTCTAGCCCTTTCTATTTTTTATTTTGAGACAGGGTATTGCTAAATTGCCAAGGGTCTTGCTAAGTTTCTGAGGCTGGCCTTGAACTTGCAGTCCTTCAGCCTCAGCTGTTACCTGTAGGCATGAACCACTGTACCTGCCTTTAATTTGATTTTTTTTAAAAATTAAAAGCATACCTCTAGATAATGTTTGTTCATCTCTCTTTCTTTTCTGTATATGTGATATTAGTTGCCATTGATGTGCATTGGCTAAATGCATTATTTTATGAGGAGCTTAAAACAATACTGATCTAATATTTTTTTATTTAATAGCTGAAATATTACACTTTCTCCTTCCCATGCTGTATTTACAAACCTACATAAAATTCACTGATGGACCTTATGTTTTTTGAGAGTTTACAAGATCTCAAATGATCCTTAAAACAATCCTAAAGTATTTGAAATAAATTATAATTAGTTTTCTGCATCCACAGATTCTACCACCTACAGATTGAAAGTATTTAAAAGATTAAAAAAAGCCACATTTGTTCTGAACATGTATGGACTTTAAAAATTTTTATTCCCTATATAGTACAGAATGACAACAATTTACATAGCACATTGTATTAATTTAAGGTAATTTAAATTATGTGGCAGGAAGTGCACAGGTTATATGCAAATACTATGTCATTTTATAAAAGGGACTGGAGCATCCATGTATTTTGATATCACAGGGAGTTATAGAACCCATCCTTCATGGATACTATGGGATTACTGTGTTACTTTTCCCATTTTATAAACAAGTTAATCTAATGTCTAAAATCCCATGTGAGCTAAACATCCGTGCTACTTTTGTGCTACCTCTCTGAGGAGCCATAGAGGTCATGACCTTTCATATAGAAAGGAAGGGAAAATTCCATGCTTGTAAAATGGCCAGCACGTGGTCAACATTGCTTAGCATTCAACACAGAGGAAGACAGAATGTGTATCTCGAGAAAGCTTAAAGAACCCAGGAAGGGTGACCCCAAGATTCCCACTGCCTACTTTTCTACTGCTTTCCTGTTGGGCAACAACACATTTTTCTTTGGTGGGCTTGGGTTTTGAGGGGGATTGGGGTTTGGTAATCACATGCAGAGGGCATAAAATGGTAGCCCTGCCTTAAAATGCACTAATGGGAATATTGAGCCAGTGTATATAAGTACATCTGAGAGCATGAGTTATGTTGGTGGTGAGAGAGGGAGAACATGAAGAAAATCTTAGGTGATTTGCATATTGTTTTAATCAGATTTTTTAATTGCTATGACTAACAAAGCTGACAATAACAAGTTAGAGGAGGAAAAGTTTATTTGGGGCTCAAAGGCTCTGAGTCTTCAGTTCATACACGGCCAACACCATTGTCCTGGGCCCATGGTGGGGCAGCACATCATGGGGAATGGCCCAGCAGAGGAAAGCTGCTCAGCTCCTGGCAGTGTAAGAAGCAGAGAGGAGTAGGGGGAAGGGGCCATAGTGAAGATATACCCTTTAAGGGCACACCTGCCTACAGTGATCCACTTCCTCCAGCCACCCAGTCCATTCAAGCTATGATGGACTGATTAGGTTACAGCCCTCATAATCTAATCATTTGACCTCTGATTATTTCTGCATTCACAGATTTGGGGTGGGGGACACCTCATGTCCAAACCATAGCATATATGGTATATTTTCCTTCCTTATATCCTTGAGAACAATTTGCTTCTATTTAATTCTGGACCTGTTTGTTCCAATAGTTCTAATTCGTGTGTATGTGCCTTTCTTTTATTAACTCTTGGGAGTCTCATTATTTTGTCCTGTGAGTGTGTATGTAATTATGCTCATTAATTTTGTAGGCCTGGCATAATAAATATTCTATCAAGCTATAAATATTTTATTTGAATCCAATAAAGAGATTTCTAACATTTTGGTTTTCATTGTATAGTTGTCCTTCTCTAGGTTAAAATATCTGAAGAAAATTCTGGTAAATATCAATTCACATTGTTTTTTTTCTCTCATAAATCTTCATTTTATAAAAATTATTTATTTAACTTTGTAGTTTGTGGTAAGTTATAGAACAATTGCAAAAAATGTACAAAGAAGTCTCATAGAGTTTGTCCGTATTTTTCATAAGTTAGCTTTAAACTGCATTTAATTTTTTGTTCTATTCCCCCCTCCCCGCACCCACCCTCAGAACTCTTCTTTTATGAAGATTTCTTTAAAAACAATTTTATTGTTTCTTATAGATATGTTGGAACCCTCAAAGTGGTTTGAATACAGCATTACTCACAGGATATAAACAAGAGATTTCAAAGGGCAGGGAAGGATTTTCAAATAACAGGCACAGGTATAGGGGCGGAGTGGGTTGGGTTCTGGAAGAAATTGGTCCATAAAATGTCTCCTCATAAACTGGGTGCAGTGGCACATGCCTGTAATCCCTGTGGCTTGCGAGGCTGAGGAAGGAGGATTTTGAGTTCAAAGCCAACCTTAGCAAAAGTGAGGTGCTAACCAACTCAGTGAGTTCCCGTCTAAATAAAATAGAAAATAAGATTGGGATGTGGCTCAGTGGTTGAGTGTCCCTGAGTTCAATCCCTGATATCAAAAACAAAAAACAAAAAAACAAAAACAAAAACAAAACCCCCAAAATCAAAAACAAACAAATAAACAAACAAAAAACCCATGTGTCCTCATAAAAACACAAAGTAAAAGAACCAACAACATGAGTCCAGAGGTAACCTGAAGGCCACTAGATTAATGAAAACATTTTTTTTAACACACTGATAACTAGTGTCAAAATCAGGGGATCTAGCCATTTGGACATCTATAAATTTCTTGGGCTGTGTTGATTTCTAAGTGAGGTGCTGTTCACACTCCACTCAACCTCTCTCTTCCAGTTGTCTTGTACCCTCATATTAACCACTCCCTTCAGAGTTACAGACAGCATTATTTTGTACTTTGGTTTTGTAAGTCATGGTAGAAAAGAAAGTTGACAAAATGGTAATTTCACATGGGTTGTTGGGTCCTTCTATAGAAGGCAAGAAAGTTTTTCTAAGGAAATGCCAGAAAAAGAAAAAACCCAAAAAACAAACAAACTGGGGAAACCCACTACAAATGTCAAAAGCTTGGGGCGAGGACGACCGGCAGAAATGGGAACATAGACCAGTGAAGAGAGTCTTTCATCTGCCTTTACCAGTGTGGGCTCCTGATGGCCATTACCTGCCCCATAGCCACAGCAACAACTTGGGCCCCCCTGGAGTGGTGGGCTCATATCAGCAAGTCTTGGGAGGAAGAGCTAATTCAAATAGAAGTGGACAGACCAGATGACCTTGTGCTTTTACTCTGTATACTAACCTTCAAACCCCAGGACTGAAGGATCACAATCAGAAGACCCTCTCTCCCCAGTGTTCCTTTGTTCTAAGTTCCCAGGCTAGACCTGGGACAAGAGAATTTCCAGGTGGAGAGGTCTGCAGCGTGTCTGTTGTGCTGACTCTCTACTCTTGGGTTAACTCCTCTGCCCCCTTTTTCAATATCACCTGGAGTGACATCATTTGTGGCCTGTACTCCTCCTCTGCTTCAGTACCTATTACCAGACAGGTTTGTTGATAGCACCAGGGCAAGACATGCTCACAAGCCCAAATAATCAGAATCCAAAAGGCTCATGACCTACAGATAATGGATCATTACATACCACATGACTTGAACTATGGGAACAAATGACTCAAGGATTTGAAAGAAATTATGCTAAAGATCTTCAAAGCAGTAAGTACAGTGGTCGCATGGTCTGCTGTAACAAATTATCACAAATTTGATGGCTTAAAGCAATACATATTTATTTACTTGTAACACTAGAGGTAAGAAGTACAAAATGATTCTTATGGCACAAAAATCAGGCACTGACACCTAGTTCTTTCTTTTTTAAAAAATTTGTTCTTTTTAGTTACACATGACAGTAGAATGTATTTTGACATATCATACATACAATTTCCCATTCTTGTGGTTGTAAATGTGGAGTTACATTGGTTGTAGATTCATATATGAACACAGGAAAGTTATGTCTGGTTCATTCTTCTGTCTTTCCCATTCCCACCCCCACTCCCTTCCCCTCATTTCCTCCTGTCCAATCCAGTGAAATCTCTACTCTCCTCATCCATATTGAGTCAGCCTCTGCATATCAGAGAGAACATTCATCTTTTGTTTTTTTTTTGGGATTGGCTTCTAGAGGCTTCAGGGGAGAATCAGTTTTATGTTGTTGCCAGTTTCTGGAGGTAGCTGACAGTCTTTGGCTATCGGCCCCTTTCTCCCCCTATCTTCAAAGCCATCAGTGTATCTTCTCTCCTTTCTGATCTCCTGACTTCTTCTTCTTATAAGGTCCCTTGTGATAAGATGGGACAATATATTTCAGTTAATTATATCTATAAAGTTCCTTTTGCTACATATACTGAGTTGAGTTGCATCCCCTATCAAATTTACCTTATTAATAAAAAAGAAAATAATGATTATTTCAGTTGATGTAGAAAAAAGCATTTAATAAATTTAAACATCTGTTTGTTAAATGAATTAAGTAATAGGCATAGGAATATGCCAAAAGTTAGTCACAGGGGCTCTGATAATGTAATATGTTCTAGGAATCTAGGACAAGCTTGGAATTTTGTTAATGACTTGGTCTCTTCATTTAACTCTCTGTACTTTTATTGAAGTTGCTCTTCCACCCCCAGAAGTCCATTAAGGAAGACAGTAAGAATTTTGCTGAAGCACAAAATGACTGGGCAGAAAATAGTCAAAGCAGAGGATGGATTTTAGCTGCAGTCTTTCAAATAGTCTAAAGCAGAGTGGGATGAGAGCCATGGAAATCAATGCAAACCTGATTTTAAGCCAAGTCAGTAACTTTTAGTTGCCTGGACAAGTTTACCCTTTCATTTCCTAAACAAAAAAATCACTAAGATTTTCAATATTTTCTCATATAAAATTAGTAGAAATGTTGAAAAAAGATCTTACTATTTCAGTCGAAGAAAGATCCTACATCCCAGACACAATCACCATTGATGTTTTGATATATAGCCACTGTGGAGGAAAGAACAAATCCCTGATCATAATGGACTACAATCTATTTTGTTAACCAAGGACAATTCTCAAAAGATTACTGCCACCAGCATTTAAAGTAATAGTTTTCCTTCTCCAGATTTCATGCTGTTTCCTATCTGGGGGCCCCAAATTCAAATGACTACTGTGGCCAGGTAGGATTGAGAAGACAGGAAGTCTATAGGGAGTGGTTTGCTCATGTGAGAGTGATGGTCAGTGGTGTTTAAGACAAAGGATGTCTGGGATCACCAGTTTGCCATCCCTACTTAGATGACAGCTCATATCCTTATAGTGTTTACTATGTGACTGGGGAAACAAAATATCTGGCAAGGAATTATTCTATGATAAACTATGTGGCACTCTTTATATGGCTCAAAGTATACAGAGACAGCAAAATTTCTTGTCATCATGGAGTATTCTATCATTTTCCCTGTGATCCTCTTTTTCATATTTATCTTTTTTTTTTTTTTTTTTTACTTTACAAAGGGTTGTTAAGACTCTCAACTCCATTGTTTATCAGAGAAAATTTGTGTGAGAAATAGGAACAACGTTGTCCATGTTTTTATGTGGAAATTCAGTGTCAGGGAGGTTTAAGGAGTCAACCTTAGTCTCATAGGCATTTAGCGGCAGTATTCACAATCCTTGCACTGGGATGTTGCAGTAGGTTTCTGTGACATTAGTTGCATTTTAAAAATTATCTATCACAATGTCTCTTTCCCCCATCTACAGGGTGTCTGTGAAGGAGTCACACTAGAAGTTGGACTTTAACCCTTGGCCAACTAGTCAGTGAATTCCAACCCTGGAACCTAGGGACTTGGGACAAAGAGAGCAATGGCACACTCTTTCCAGAGGGAAGAAGCTGTGATGGGTAAACCTTTAAGATCCTTGGCAGCCTTCAATATGGGCCATGTGTGGACTGAGACATAGAAGAAACAGTCCCATCAGGGATAGATGAGAATGAAATTTATGTTTAACAGGAAGCAGAGGCAAGGGTTGGAATGAGAAATTCTGTGGCATTCCAGGCCCTGCTTCCAACCATGTCTAAGAGGCATCCTGTCCTTCCTACAAGTTTATTGTTCAGTGCTTCCTCAGATTATGTTTAAGATAAACTTATGACTTAACATAATTTCGTATTTCCTGGATTCAGCAGGTGATTAAAGACGAATATTTCTCTAGTGAGGTTTTCAGATATTTCATCCCAAATTGGGAACTTCTCACCCATAAATCTCTTGAAATAAGTAATGCATTCTCTTCTATCTTATTTAATCTTTCTCCATTTATCAGGAATTGAACAGACCACATATGTAAGTCCCATTGTACATTACAGTGGATCCTGTTGGATAGGATATAATATAAACATTACCATGTTCTCCTTTTCTCACACGACTCATATCTGATTCACTGGAGTCCTTCACATATCCTTTGATATAATAAACTGTGAGTGGAGGTGGAGATCACAATCCTTGCGTTCGTTCATTTGTCAACAGCTAACCATCCTGCCTCTAGGTCTTTAGATTTATCAGGTGCAAGTCAGATTCCAGCCTACTGGATTTTCCACACCCTGGGTTCTCATATTAAGTGAGCTCTCTAGCTAGAGCTGCTGAGCTCCTCCAACTAGTTTTCATATCAATACTTCCCTATTAGTGATAACTCATTAGCAGAGCTTTTTCCTGAGAAATCAACTTCAAAACTTATTTTCTATTGAGAGAAAAACATTTAACCTGTTTTCCTATATGAGCTATATCTCAGGGTAGTCAAATTGTAAAGGAGTGTAAACTTCACTTTATGAAAATATTACAGGTAACAATTGAGGAAGAAACAATAAGATGCAAATATACCACTTTATTAATTCTTAATGATATAGTCAATCAAGATAATGATCATTTTAAATTGATACCGACACACAAAAAAGAAACCACTAGATGTAATAGACATCTTAAAAGAAGTATATATCACCTATCTCTAAAGTATTCTTGTCCCAAATTTTAACTTGAATAGAATTGGGCCCTGAGATTTAACTACCAGTTTACAGAAAATACAGGGTGACAGAATAACATGTTAAAAGACACTATAAAGAAGTAGTCATAAAAAGACAAAGTATAGAAGACTTTATAGGAAAAATTTATTTTATTTCTTTTCTTTTAAAACACATAAACTGCAAAAGAGAAAAACAGTCATGGAAAAACTTAAGATTTGAGAAACACAGCTGGGTGCAGTGGCACCACCTGTAATCCCAGTGGCTCAGGAGGCTGAGACAGGAAGATTGCAAGTTCAAAGCCAGTCTCAGCTACAGTGAGGTGCTAAGTTAAAAGATGGTTAACTCAGTGAGACCCTGTCTCTAAATAAAATACAAAATAGGGCTTGGGATGTGGCTAAGTAGTTGGGTGTCCCCGGAGTTTAATCACTGGTACCCCCATCCCCCCCGAAAAAATTTGAGAAATTTTTTTCTCATGTAATTCTTATTAAGATTTAAATTAAATATTTTAATGTATAAGATAATCAGGAACATTTGAGTATTGAGTGATGATATTGAGGAATTATTTCAGATGTGATAAGAAATGATGTTACTGCTATGTTTCAATAAGTTGTCCTTATGCTTAAAGATGTACAATGAAATATTTATGGATAAATTGATATGATTTCTGAGGACTGCTTCCAAATAATGCTGAGAAATTTGAAAAAAACAATTTCTTCCAGAGACTAATTATTAACTTATCCTGTTGCAGTAAAGAAATAAATGCAGAAGAGTGAATTGCTCAATTTTGTTGGTCTGTGGAGCCACAGAGGGCTAGTCCAAGATAAATTCAGAAAGGTAGGTTAGAATAAAAGATTGAAGAGCTTGGAAAGTAAGTTATAGAGCATGAATAGAAATCACTATTTATTTTTTTAAAAAAAATTTGTTCTAATTAGTTATACCTGACAACAGAATGCATTTATATTCATTGTACACAAAATGAAGCGTGACTTTTCATTTCTCTAGTTGTACATGTGATGCAGAATCACATCATTCGTGCAATCGTACGTTGCACGAATGGTGTGGCTCTGCATTATGTACAACTAGAGAAATGAAATAACTAGAGAAATGTAATAATTTCTGTCTCATTCCACCATCTCCCCCCCCCCAAACCCCCTCCCCTCCCCTCACTCCCCTCTGCCCAATGCAAAGTTCCTCCATTTTTCCCTTGCCCTTCACCCATTAGGGATCAGAAAACATATGGCCTTTGGATTTTTGGATTGGTTTACTTCACTTAGCACGATCTTCTCTAACTCCATCCATTTACCTGCAAATGACATAATTTCATTCTTCTTTAAGGCTGAATGATATTCCATTGTGTATATATACCACAGTTGCTTTATCCATTCATCTCTTGAAGGGTATCTAGGTTGGCTCCACAATTTAGCTATTGTGAATTGAGCTGCTATAAACATTGATGTGTCTTTGTCACTGTAGTATGCTATTTTAAGTCCTTTGGGTATAGATTGAGGAGTAGGATGGCTGGGTCAAATGGTGGTTCCATTCCAAGTTTTCTAAGGAATCTCCAGACTGCTTTCTAGATTGGTTGCACCAATTTACAGTCCCACCGGCAAAGAATGAGTGTACCTTTCCTCCCACATCCTTACCAATACTAAAATCACTATTTCAGTACATAGTGCACCATCATTTTCTGTACCCAAACTGTGATAAAATCCAGTGCTAATTTAATTGCTAATCATTATGGTTTGTCATAATATTGGAAGCTTCCTTTGATGGAAGATGAATTTGGAAAAATATTAGACCTGTAGAAGATGAATTATGAATTTTAATAACATTAGTTTCTTAATAGTGATAGAAGCACTCTGTCTCATAATTCTAGTTTGGCCACCTAGATGATAAATTTCTAATCTTATAGCCTAGGAGACCCAAAATTAAAGATAATATATTTGTTCTGAGGTCTGCATAGAAGAAAGTCAGGTCTCCTAAGGTTTCTGATTACTAATTAAGATTTACATTCTCTGTGATTTTTTTTCTGCCTTTATTGCTTTTGAATTATGAATTATTTCTACAACAATTTTCTTCTATAATACATTGCTGGATTGTGACCTGTTTTGCAATAGATTTTTAAACATTGGCCTTTTGTAGAAAAATGCCTGAGTGATGATTAATAATGAGTGGAATAAATTTTATGATACAGTGAAAATCATTTCAAAAGTCATTTCTTTCCATTGTAGGTGGCTTCTGCTACAATTGTTTTTTGGCATACGAAACAACTTGTTTGAAAGTCAAGTACCTGTGCGATTGCATGTTCCCTGCCTTGACAGTGATGATTCTGGAAAGACATTATGGAAGCAGAAATAGAAAGCTGCTGCCTCATCTGAATTAATAGCATTTTATTACATTTACCATAAAATCTTGTTTTCTTATTCAAGTAATATGAAGTACAGTGACATATTGTTTCTGCTATCCACAGTATTAAATTTAAGTTTGCTTTCAAGTTTCGGATTTGATAGAAATCTATCAAATTTTATAAGATGTGTATAGCAGAGCAAAGATGTGATATTCACAGGTATCTCAGAAGGGGTTTCTGAAAATTGAGCATGGGATAAAGCTTCTTATTCAATTGATCAAGAAAGCACTGCAGGTGATAGGGAATTGAGGAAAATATGATAAGAGAGGAGAAGAAAAAGAAAGAAAGAAAAGAAAAACACTGGTCTAGAAAGTGATCTCAGTTGGAGAGAAACTTCAATCTGATCCCACAGGGAAGCTGAGAAGATAAACTACACGACAAAATCACTCTCTCCCCACGCGAGTGAGTCATTGGCAGTTATCTTCCCCGACGAGGTAGATGGTGGTATTAGTCACAGCCTGCCAGGTGAGGCTGTTGCTGTTTGTGCAAGGGCCATTCTGCAGAGACAAGAGGAGATATGAATCATTATCAACCAATACTCACAGTATCTGGGGAACAGGGTGACCACCCTGTTTATATGATACAGGTGGGATATCAAAGGCATCCTTTATAGTTCACCCTTTGGAGCCCCAACACACATGTATCTGGGCATAGCTTGTCAGAATTATGATTGGTCACAATATCTGGGAAAATTCACAAGAAGGATACTGGGATGAATTCTGGCAGCCACTGACTGCTGCAGTTTGTTCTAGGGCCATAACTAATATCCAACATTTCTTGCCTGTACCACTCATTCTAACTCCCTTTACCCACTGGTTAGCACTTTGCTAACCAGTGTGGTTTACCTAGTGGGGTGACCCACGCCCTACTCTATCTCTGAGGCGTACGAGCCTTTATTAGGCTGTGTTTGCTGTACTTTCCCATTCCTGGTTACAAATGGGAATGGGAAGTAGCTGCAGCACCTGAATGTTCAACATGTTCCTCCCTGCTTCTCATGGGACACAGCAGTTATCATTCCTCATGATGGTTGTGGTCAGTTACCTCTGTCCATACAGTAACCCTTTTCTTTACTGGATGATCTTCTGGCATAAGAAACCTAGGGTGCATAGGCAAGGAGCCTTAGCTTAAAGATGAGTGGCACTCATACTGTGTCCTTGGTGGAAACATTCCTCAGAGCCTAAAATTGTGGGAATAATATATAGATTTCCCCAAGTAAGTTCTTGGGAGTGATGGTGAGTGGGGCCATTTCCACCGCCATCCTCTGTTCAAGGACTTATTTATTCTATCTGTTATGGATATGGCATTATATGATTGCCATTGGGTTAGGATCCACATTGCATGCTAACAGAAAGGGCCCTGTTCTTTCGATGTATTATCTCAAGCCATTATCTTGGCTATAACTTCAAAGGACCATTTCAGCCTTCTTTGGGACCTGAAGCTTGATGTTGCAGTATGTGGAAGGAACGGTGGACACTGTAGTCCCATGCTACTCTTTTGCTGTACAGTGGGTACCTGGCTTCATGGTAATGCCACACAGGATCCCATGATGCTATGGTAGACATTCTGTGAGTCATTGGTCATGATTTTGGCTGGAAAGTGTGCAGCAGGAAAGGCTTAATCATTCCTGTGTTTCAAGTAGAGAGTTGGAACATGGCCCTTTCCAAAAGGGGTCTAGTTGGCCTCACTGAAAGATAGTACCATGAGGACCTACTGTGGCAAGCTGAATGCTCGGCCACAGTGGCATCTAGATGAGCATTGATGAGAGAGAGCTCCTGCTGATGGGCTCTCCTCAGGTCTCTTTCTACCACTGTGGCTATTATAGTTCATGGCTATTCTCTTCAAGCACCAGAGTAGCTGAAGACCTTGGCTGCGTGACAAGAGTTCTCCTGTCCACCGGGTTGTTGAATGCCCCTACTTATGGAAGTAGAGTCTTTTAGTAGACATTAACAAGTGACACGAATATTCCAACTTACTTAAACATTCTATAGATGCTAGTGTTTGCACAGGTGTTACAAATGGACATGTAGACTGCGGTAACAGTGCACTAGAAATAACTTTTAACATTTTCAGTATAGAAATCTCACTTTAATTTAGGTCCTTCCACTCTCTGCACTTTAAAAATTTATTTCCTCTACACATATTGAGCCACATATCAGAAAGTATTAAAACTTATGCTTCTCAGTCACCAAACATGGTTCAAAAGCTCACAAGAAAAAGGATAGTCTGTTTGATTTTATCCCTTGTGGTCTCCTCCCTCATTTCCTTTCTGCTTAGAAAATTTCCTTTTGGTATGTTTTAAGAATAAGTCTGCTGGTGATGATTCTCTTCATTTGAGAATGCCTTTGTTTTCTCCTCATAAT